>NC_090756.1:13181080-13186080 GCF_036898095.1 Palaemon carinicauda | reverse complement strand
AAAGTCATTAATCGAATGCCAAGTAACAAACTACCAATTAGCTACGATGGTGAAGATGGGTTGATTTCAATTCTAAGTACAAAACACCTTAATTTGACAGGTATAAGTACAGAAGAATTGTCATTGACTTTTATCTTTCTTCGTGGCCAAGTGGTTTAGTCACTGTCTATACAAGCTTGCCGACCAGGGTTCGATTCATATATTCAGTACCATGTTCATAAAACTAATTTTTTTCATGAAAAATTGAAAATTATGACAATTGTGTAAGACTAATACATGCAAGATAACATTAAATTTCCGGGAAATTATATAAATTTTGAAGAGCAAGAGACAAAAAGTGCATAGATTTAATAAAAGAAAAGAAAGTTCTCAAAACCCGACCCAGCAGCCTTTAACCCCTTTATCCTAAAAAGACGATAAAAACCGCTTAAAAGAATCTAAAGAAACATTTCTCCAGACGCGTCAAAGAATAAAAGATATTTCCTCAAATGTAAATGGAGTTAATCTGGGGGAAATATTTCCAAGGCTAGAATTCTTAGCAATATTTTTTGGTTGTAGCTTTTCTCTTCTTCCTCCTCCTCCTCCTCCTCCTCTTGTCAGTCAGCCATGCATAAGAGATATTCACAGGGGAAAGAAATACATTAGCACATGTTGGGTTTTTTTTTCTGATAGTCTTTTACCGTAACAGCTATGAAGATTTTCTGTTTTATGTTCCAGTTATAATATAGTGTCTTCTTGATATGCAGATATAAACTTTCATATGTTTATGAATTTGTATACATTTATGCATTATGTATATACTAGAGTACAAGTATTTGACCACTCCTAATCGCATATGTACACACATTTGAACATATCTTAAAACATAAGTACACATAATTGACCATTTCTTAGTGCATGGGTACACATATTTGACAATTTCTTAGTGCATAGGTACAAGTATCTGACAATTTTTAGTGTATAGGGACAGGATTTTGACCATTTCTTAGTGCATAGGTACACATATTTGACCATTTCTTAGTGTATAAGTACAAATTTTTGGTCATTTCTTGGCGCATAGGCACAAAAATTTGACCATTTCTTAGTGCATAGGTACACATATTTGACAACTTCTTAGTGCATAGGTACAAGTATTTGACCATTTCTTAGTGCATAGGTACAAGTATTTTACCATTTCTTAGTGCATAAGTACAAGTATTTTACTATTTCTTAGTGCATAGGTACAAGTATTTACCATTTCCTAGTGCAGAGGTACAAGTATTTGACAATCTCTTATTGGGTAGGTACAAGTATCTGACAATTTTTTAGTTCAGAGGCACAAGTTTTTGACATTTCTTAGTGAATAGGCACAAGTATTTTAACAAAATCTTAATGCTTAGGTACAAGTATTTGACCATTTCTTGGAGCAGAGGTACTAGTACTTGATAATTTCTTAGTGTATAGGTACAAGTATTTGACCATTTCTTGGTGCATAGGTACTAGTACTCGATCTTTTCTTAGTGTAGAGATACAAGTATTTGACCATTTATTAGTGCATAGGTAGAAGTATTTGACCATTTCTTGGTACATAGGTACTAGTACTCGATCATTTCTTAGTGCATAAGTACAAGTATTTGACCATTTCATGGTGCATAGGTACAAGTATTTGACCATTTCTTGATGCAGAGATACAAGTATTTGACCATTTATTAGTGCATAGGTACAAGTATTTGACCATTTCTTGGTGCATAGGTACTAGTACTCGATCATTTCTTAGTGCATAAGTACAAGTATTTGACCATTTCTTGGTGCATAGGTAAAAGTATTTGACCATTTATTGGTGCATAGGTATAAGTATCTGACCATTTCTTGGTGCAAAGGTACTAGTACTCGATAATTTCTTAGTGCATAAGTACAAGTATTTGACCATTTCTTGGTGCATAGGTACAAGTATTTGACCATTTATTAGTGCATAGGTACAAGTATTTGACCATTTCTTGGTGCATAGGTACTAGTACTCGATCATTTCTTAGTGCATAGGTACAAGTATTTGACCATTTTTTAGTGCATAGGTACAAGTATTTGACCATTTATTAGTGCATAGGTACAAGTATTTGACCCTTTTCTTGGTGCATAGGTACTAGTACTCGATCATTTCTTAGTGCATAAGTACAAGTATTTGACCATTTCATGGTGCATAGGTACAAGTATTTGACCATTTCTTGGTGCATAGGTACAAGTATTTGACCATTTATTAGTGCATAGGTACAAGTATTTGACCATTTCTTGGTGCATAGGTACTAGTACTCAATCATTTCTCAGTGCATAAGTACAAGTATTTGACCATTTCTTGGTGCATAGGTACATGTATATGACCATTTCTTGGTGCATAGGTACAAGTATCTGACCATTTCTTGGTGCAAAGGTACTAGTACTCGATCATTTTTTAGTGCATAAGTACAAGTATTTGACCATTTCATGGTGCATAGGGACAAGTATTTGACCATTTCTTGGTGCATAGGTACAAGTATTTGACCATTTATTAGTGCATAGGTACAAGTATTTGACCATTTCTTGGTGCATAGGTAATAGTACTCGATCATTTCTTAGTGCATAAGTACAAGTATTTGACAATTTCTTGGTGCATAGGTACAAGTATTTGACCATTTCTTGGTGCATAGGTACAAGTATTTGACCATTTCTTTGTGCATAGGTACTAGTACTCTATCATTTCTTAGTGCATAAGTACAAGTATTTGACCATTTCATGGTGCATAGGTACAAGTATTTGACCATTTCTTGGTGCATAAGTAAAAGTCTTTGACCATTTATTAGTGCATAGGTACAAGTATTTGACCATTTCTTGGTGCATAGGTACTAGTACTCGATCATTTATTAGTGCATAAGTACAAGTATTCGACCATTTCTTGGTGTATAGGTACAAGTATTTGACCGTTTCTTGGTGCATAGGTACAAGTATCTGACCATTTCTTGGTGCAAAGGTACTATTACTCGATCATTTCTTAGTGCATAAGTACAAGTATTTGACCATTTCTTATTGCATAGGTACAAGTATTTGACCATTTATTAGTGCATAGGTACAAGTATTTGACAATTTCTTGGTGCATAGGTACTAGCACTCGATCATTTATAAGTGCATAAGTAAAAGTATTTGACCATTTCTTAGTGCATAGGTGCAAGTATTTTACCATTTCTTGGTGCATAGGTACTAGTACTCGATCATTTCTTAGTGCATAAGTACAAGTATTTGACCATTTATTAGTGCAGATGTACAAGTATTTGACGATATCTTGGTGCATAGGTACTAGTACTTGGTAATTTTTTAGTGTATAGGTACAAGTATCTGACCATTTCTTGGTGCAGAGGTACAAATATTTGGTAATTTCTCGGTGTTTGAAAAAATTATTAACAATTTCACAGTTATTGGGTACAAATATTTAACCATTTTTCAGTCATGGAAATATTTGACCATTTATCAAATGATATGTAGAAATATTTGATCCTTTTTCCGTTGATATGCATAAATATTTTACCATTTTTTATTTCATAAACACAGATATTTGACCAAATATGTCCATACGCTCAAATATGACCTTCACCTTGAGAGGCGTAAACAAATTACGATTTCATCTTACTTCCTAAAATTATGAAGTCTCTTTGGCAGTTCAAGCAAGGTCTTCAAGGAGTACAATTGCATATATTTCGTAATTCAAAGGATTCATATTGGGCACACATATGTAAGTTTTTTGACGAACTTAAATATATAATTGTTTTATATGTCTTATTCATTTAAGCGTTAAAAGGCGTAAATTGGTTTATTTGTGACATTTAACATTTGATTGTCCTATAAATATGATAAAATGTGATATAGTCAAAGGAGGTTTAAAGTGGCAATGAAAGTGTCTTGTTTAGAAAAGTATATTCAATTAGCTTTGCAAGATGTATTAATGTACATCATGTCACCGTTATGACTTATTGAATATTATGGGTTATTTAATAATGTATTTAAAGTTGTAATAATTCCTTTCAGGAATGAACCTACTACTACTACTACTATTACTACAACTACTACTACTACTACTACTACTACTACTACTACTACTACTACTACTACTGTTAACGGAATAAAGGTTAAAGTTGAGTTTCTGAGTTTGTGTCGCCCATAACAATAGGTAATTCATCTGTAACATGAATACGGATCAGAAGGACAACGTAGAAGACAATGGTGACGCCAAGGTGAAGTTATGCACCCTCAAGAACAACCAGACTGCTGCTCTCTCTGCCCTCACAAAGAAATGGAATGAAGTCAGCAAGTGTATGGAGAAGCCTGATAATCTCCATTTAGTAAAGACAGGCATGGTGGAGTTTGAGGAAGGGTTAAAGAAGTACAAAGACTGCCACAGTGATTACTTGTCTCAACTACCTGTCAACGAGCACCAGTCAGAAATCAAAAGGTTTGAAGATAAAGAATTTTCTGCCTTAGGATTCAGATTACAGGTGCATAAATGGATAGCCACAACAGAAGCAAATCTACATGATTCTATGGACGAATCTTCACTGCGGAGCAGTTCACATAAATCCAGGTCAGTTAAAAGCACGGCATTAAGTGTAAAGTCTTCTCTCATATAGGAGAAGGCAAAGTTAGCTGGTTTGCTTGCACAGAGGGCACTGCTTGAGAAACAAACAGAAATAGCCCAACAACAGGCAGAATTAAAAGCCAAGGAAGATTTGTTAAAGTTGGATGGTGAAATTGAAGCAGCAAGGGCGAGGGAGAAGGTGTTCCAAGAAGAAGTTATTCCATCGACTGACAAAGTTTTAAACCCTGAAACACCAGCATTTGTTCCCAGTCACAATGTGCATCAAAATAAACCCAATGTCACCGTGCTTTTTCTACCCATGGCACCTGCCCAAGAGTCATTCTACCAAAGTCAGCAACAGTTAGCAGCGGCTAACCAACTGTACTTGCATCGCTGAATAATACAATTCAGCGATGCAAGTACA
>NC_090756.1:13158580-13166080 GCF_036898095.1 Palaemon carinicauda | reverse complement strand
TAGCGCATGTTGCTCAGGGAAGGATAGTTATGTTATGGCTTTGAGGTATAAGTTAAAACTATGTCGACCAAAGACTAAGGGCTGTTTGTGTGTTAATACTAGGATTTCGTTAACTATTGTCTGTGAACATTATAAAAGTAATAATTCTCTTCTCCTCCCTTCTCTCGGTCCCTATTCAAAATTTCTTTAACAAATGTTATTTTTGATTGGAAGAATTAATTCATGCACAGAATAGTTCCCAGGTTATGCTCACCCAAACTCCATACGATCTTGACAGATTCTGGCATGTTAAATTTTATCCTTTCACCTAGTTCTTGGTCATTCCCTTCGTCTTTTGCCTTCTGAAACCCAATCAAATATTCTTTTTACATCCCAAGATGTTTTGGCATTCTGCAGATATGTCCAAACCATCTCAATTGGCTCTTTTCAATTGTAAGAATTATAGGTTCCAGATTCTAATGTACCTTTAATTGTTATACCATATGCATTGTTAAAAGCCTGTTGATATGAATGCCCCTTTGTATTAGAATGAAAAGAAAAACTAAAAAGATTTTTGCATTATGGATGGTATAGCTAAAGTACAGACATACTTACAAACATTTGTAGAACAGTACAACAGAAACATGTTACAGAGCCAAACCTCGTAAGTTTTTTGTTGATTGTGGTCGTATCCCACAAACCATGGGGCTTAAGGGGCATATCCTATATAATTCATGTGAAAATCTTATACTGCTCAAACATATGAGGCCCTCGAAAAGAAAATTGAACAACATAAGAGAAGTGTCAGATATGCTAAAGATTAATGTAAAATCTTGATTAGAGATCAAAATCACACTATCAATTACTCATGTAAATATATTGATTCAATTTATAGAGCCCAGTTTTACAAATGAAAGTTTGATAAGGCGTTAAATATAGGACACATATATACAAACTCGATGCATTTATATGTAAAGAGATCTTTAAGCTTCATGAATTTTTATTTCTTAAAGCAGAGCTGACTTTAGCAAGATCTGGTTTCTCGAATATAAATTATTAACCTCGTACTTCGAACGCCAGTGGGAAATTAACCTTTCATATCTACGATATTATTCAAATGTATGTACAATTGTATATGGGTATCAATATATGCTTTGCTGGTACTTGTGTGCGTGTTTTATATACATGCATATGTAAAATGTGTAACCATATGTATATATATGTCTGTTCATAAGGATGCAAATGTGTGAAAGCATGCATGGATGTGTATATTCATGTATACATGTTTGCAGGAATGTTTATGGATCTGTAATGCTTCATGCATATGCATGACTGTATGAGTAACTATATACATGCATATATATATATATATATATATATATATATATATATATATATATATATATATATATATATATATATATATATACATACATACATATATTATATATTATACATTATATATATATATATATATATATATATATATATATATATATAATAATAATAATAATAATAATAATAATAATCTTTTTATTCAGCAAAAGCCATATACAGAGTTACAATAAGGGTACAGTGATCTTACACTTTTGACATCGGTAAAAAAAAAAAAAAGATGAGATATGCAATAATACCAGTGATATATTATAAACATCAATTAGCAGGTTGACCACAGAGTTCTAAGGTCTGGATAACAAACTCACAATAGAATTAACGCATAACAATGATGATAACATACATATCAGCAAACAAAAAGAGAGGGAGAAAGCAAAAAAAAAAAATGGAGGTGACAATGATAAATATGTTGGAACAGAAATTGCTTGAATAATAAAAGAACACTGGGGAGAGAAAAAAAAAATCTAGTCACTGAGCAGTTGGTGTGAAGGAAATACAGGACATCCAGACAACAAAGATGTAACATAATAAAACACGTTATCATAACATTACTGGGTATCACACCAAAGTTATTTAGTGATGAAGATTTGGCATATCCACACTATCAAATATTAGTGAATACATTTCATTGTACTGACGCTTCCGTATTCCAGGTTTCCCACATTTTGGATTTTATTCTCGCTGCACTTGCAAGCACATTTGGAATTAGGGGATTTTCACTAGATCGAAGGCGGGAGGTGAGACTTACTATAGAGCGACGAATGATGGTTTTTAGGTTATCCAGTCTATTTTCAACAAACATCGCTGAAGCTGAATGGTGCCTCGGGGTATTGGTGAGGCGCCTTAGGATATCATTGTGAATGACTGTGATACGTCTCATCGATTCTCGTGTATAGTTTGCCCATACCGAGCAGCCGTATACGTTATAGCAGTAGGTTTGAAATAGGAGTTTTTTGATATCTTGGCGGCAGAAGGCAAATCTTCTCGTTACCATGTTCCCTAGACAACACAATTTACGCCGCCTGTTTTCAATGTCAGATGTGTCCTTTAAATCTTTCGTAATGATGTGACCTAGGTAAGGAAAATCACTGACAAATGTTAGCTGATGGTTTTGAAGGTAAATATGTGGATCTTCTACGAAACGGAGCGATCTAGGAAGGACAGACATGCACTGTATCTTCGATTCGTTATAGATTATGTCATGTTCATTAGCGTATGCGTTGCAGGTGTCGATAAGACGTTGTAGGCCTTGGGCAGAGGGGGAGATGAGAACCATATTGTCAGCGTAGCGAAGGTTATTTATGGTAAAGCCATTAACCGTACAACCAATGGGAAGTGAATTCAGTCTGATATTTAAATCGTCTGTGTAAACATTAAATAAATATGGTGAGAGGATGCCTCCTTGCCTGAGACCGTTAGATGAACCGAATTGCTGGGATAGGACATTGCCCCATTTTTTGACACAGAACTGTTGTGTTGTGAACCAACAGTATAATATACCGATGAGATATAGAGGAGTTCCCCTTTTGCGTAGTTTCAAAAAGAGTTTCAGATAGTGTAATCTGTCAAATGCCTTCTGCACGTCTACAAAACATAAGTAGACAGGGGAGGCCGAGGATATATAGAAATTCAATAACTCCTTTAAAATATATATACAGGTGTCAGTCGAGTGGTTAGTCTTAAAACCAAATTGATTGTCTGCGGTGTGGAGAAATGGTGCAAGGCGACGGAACAGAAGAGATTCAAATATTTTCGATGAAATTGTTGTAATGGCGATGGGGCGGTAGTTTCCTGGGTCACTGGCATCCTTCAATTTGTTTTTTATGAGAGGTATTAAGTGGACAAGTAGCAGGGTTTCGGGGAGATATTGGTGTAATATACAGGCATTAAATAGTGCAGAAAATAGGATATAAATTATAGGGTGGCAGAATTTGAAAGCCTCGGCAGGAAGGCCATCGCAGCCGGGTGCCTTGTTACTAGGTAATTTCTTGATAGCCTCGCACACGTCACTCGGGGAGATACGGTCACTATATTGAAAATCCATATTGACATTGATGAGAGTATTCACTTCGTTTCGGGTATCTTGGTCATTTATACAATTTAGGATGGTACTAAAGTGATCCCCCCACATTCTTGCGATGGATTCTTCGCCAACTGCATCCCCTACTCTTTGGGATAATTTGTTTGACATTGGGTATAGTGAATTAATATCTTTCCAAAGATGGGGGAAGTCATGGTTGGTCATTTTCTGGACAATGCATCGGCTCGTAGCTGATTTTCATTGCTACGACATTGACGAAGAGCAAGTTTGAACTGGGCTCTCGCTTGTCTCATCTGTAGAGCAAGGGGACCTTCTCTCTGGCTACCATCGTTCCTCTAAAGAAGGAACATTTCTCAAGAGTGTGCATAGAGGTCTTTAACTAAGTCATTCCAACCAGGTATGTTTCGATGGTTACCTCTAGAGAGTCTAAACGTGTCTCTTCCCAAGCTGCTTAAGGCATTTATTATATTTACGTAGAATTCCTTTAGTTTTGTTTTATGCTGTTCGTTGCGGCAATTAGGATTATTGCAGAGCAGGGCTTCAGCAGGTTGAGTTATCGAGCAGAGATTACTTTCAGATAAGTGTTTGAATGCAGTGGATTTTTGGAGGTTGGAGAAATCCCAAGAGATGGATGGTAGCCTCTCCCTTTGGATGGGTACCGCCGGGAGGGAGGGTGTGTGAAATGTGATCTGTATGGGTATGTGATCGAATGCAGACAAAAGGTCATATCGTATAATACATTCAGTGATAGAGCTATGCAGGCGGTCAGTGGTAATACAATGATCAAGCCAGGATGTGATGGGCATATTATTTCTGTTTTGTATGTACGTAAAGGACGAAGAAGGCAGGATGGCAACATCGCTAATTTGAAGAGATTGTTGAGAACAGAGACGCTGTAATTCATTATAGAAAAGTCTAGATGGGTGTGCATTAAAGTCTCCTATTATGCACACATGGTCAGCGGTGGTATCATTAATAATACCTTGGACTTCTCCTAGTAATATACAATACAGATCAAAGTTTGACTGGCCCTCGACGAGACAGAGAAACTGTTATAATCAGCATGAACCGAATCACTGATAGCCAGGTCATGGGGGAGGAGTAAAGTTTCTTGCAGTGCAATAATGCCACGGAAATCATTGCAGAACTCATTAAGGACAGGTAAATTCCGCTTGATCCCGTATATGTTCCAAGACAAAATACTTAATGACTCCATGAATTTCGTCGACCTTTGGAGATAAGAGCAGAAATCTCAGGGGCGTGGGTGTGGCAGGTGCTGGGGCGTTGGCAGGGGAGACTGATTGTCGTAGGTGAATTTGGGGGACTAGGGTCGCTGGGGGAGGGCGATCTCTTTTAAGATCATAAAAGGACACATATGCTCCTGGGCCAAAGTTTTCGCCTACTAGGAGCTCTTGATGATGGAATAAACAGGAAACCCTGTATGCAACTTGACCTACTGTCTTACACTTGAGGCTATGAAGAGTGAGGGGGTCTGATCCTGTTATATACCTAACCCGGAGCCTGATGGCATCTTCAGTCACTGAGGAATGCAGGTTGTGGACAACGGCGTGGCATCTCTTTGGGCGGTGGTGAGGGGGGATATTCCCGGATGAATGCTGGTTGACCTGTTTGCGGTTGCGGTCAGGTCGGAACTTTGTCTTTCGCTGGGAGGTCTGCCATCCCTCGTCGTCGTCTTGGGCATTTGACATTAGCGCCCTGGCATATGAGTCAGTCGCAGGGGGGGAGGGGGGAGAGGTAGGAGTGGATGGTACTTCTCTTGAATCTCTTCTGTCTAACGATAGGGAGGGGGAGGTGGGGGTATCCAAAACTGGTGTTTGCTTCGTAACGATTATTGGCCCTGTAACAGGCAGGCTAGAGTGGGTGTTTTGTGGGTCCGAGGTGGGCGTGGGGTCAGATGAGGGTTGTTCAAGTGGCAGTTGGGGTTGGTCCGTGGGGTCATTCAACTTATTACATTTTCCTTTCAACTCTCCAATTTGATTTGTTATTTCATTGATTTTTAGCCCCATTGAAGCGAATGCATCATTGATTTGCAGGGCCATTGCATCACTGATTTGCTGCTTCATTGCAGCGATGGCATCATTGATTTGGTGACCCAATGCAACACTGATTTGTTGCCTCATTGCAGCGATTGCGTCACTGATTTGCTGCCCTACAGCATCACTGATTTGCTGCCTCATTGCAGCGATTGCATCAGGGATTGCACGGAGATCTTCAGAGGTATTTGACAGCGAAATTGACAACTCCAAGGCTTTTACTGCAGTGTTATGTACAGTCACTATATTGAGGTCAGCTGGCTGGGCCGGAGGTAGGGTGTATGGGTTATCCACGCAAATGGTAACATTTGTTGTGGTTTTGAGCCATGTTGACATGAGAGTGATTTTCTTCTGAGAAGTCAGGCTCTTTGCATTTCGATCATTCCGAATGCCGTAGGGCATATAGTCTTTGCACGAGACATATGCAATTGTGATATCTTCTTCCGTGAAAAGATTTCTCACGACATCTGTGATGGACTCCGGATCGCTGTTGTTAGAACGAGAATTGATAAAATAAACACAATTGTTCTGTATGTGAGGGGTGGAGGGACGAGAGGCACTATCGACATTCGGGGTCATTTTTTCTATGTCAACCTTGTGGTTAGGCTGAGCGAAGAGCAAACCGTTACTCCTCTCTTTTTATTTTTCTTATTTTCACTGTTTGAACCAAAGCAGCCAATGGCACTGATGGGGGATGAAATTTCGGGCACTGATTGGATTATAGGGAAATTTTCAATTATAACAAGAAGCACAGTATTGCAAGTGATAAAAAACACTTCACTAGGCAGAGCAGCACTTCATGCACATACACACACATTTTTAACGGGAAAGCACGTAAATGACCATAGTTATTCCAGTAAGTGTCCGGAGCGCCTCTAAACCCGTCCATATATACCGGAATTAATGAAGCCATATATATATATATATATATATATATATATATATATATGTATATATATATATATATATATATATATATATATATTATATATTATACATTATATATATATAATATATATATATATATATATATATATATATATATTATATAAAATATGCATTTATGTTATATAATATATATATATATATATATATATATATAAATATATAGATATAAAAATATATATATATATATACATATATATATATATATATATATATATATGTACCATATATATAATTCATATATATATATATATATATATATATATATATATATATATTTATATATATATATATATATATATATATATATATATATATATATATATATATATATTTATATATGTATATATATATTTATATATGTATATATACATATATAATTTATATGTATATATATACATATATAATTTATATGTATATATATATACATATTTATATATATATATATATACATATATTTATATATATTTATATATATATATTTATATATATATATATATATATATATATATATATTTATATATATATATATATATATATATATATTCATATATATACATATATATATTTATATTTGTATATATATATATATATATATATATCAAGAAACTTTGGAGAACGCAGTCTTGAGGGTAAATGTGGATAAGACAAGCTATGGTGATTAGTAAGGAAGGTAGGCACAGGGTAAGCCATACATCAAAGTAGAGGCTCAGTTGTAAAACAGGTAGAACAGTTCAAATACGTAGGATCTACTACCATTTGGGAGGGAAGATATGAGGCAAGATGTGACACAAGACATAACCAAAAGCAATACATAATACACAACTATATCAATTGCCAGTACTTCATTTTAAACTTCACAAAAAAAAAGGTATTGCATGAAAGCAGAAGGTATAACCAAACAAACCAAATGCTTGAATAATTGCACTAGCTATAACAGACAGGAATTAAAAACATTCCCACCCCCAGAAAAGACTGGGGTGTTATTGTCCTTCTGCACCTAGCCTCCCACACCCCCGAGAAAAGACAAGGGTATTTAAATCCACCCCTACTTACCTCCTGTACCCTTATAACAGGGCATTTAAG
>NC_090756.1:13135000-13142500 GCF_036898095.1 Palaemon carinicauda | reverse complement strand
TCTCTCTCTCTCTCTCTCTCTCTCTCTTGAAATATTTATTTATGTAAATAAGATGAACATTTTTATTCAAGGCAAGCTTAATCAAGGCTATGTCATTTATACACTGATTTCTCAAGAGAAAGAGGTTTGATATATATATATATATATATATATATATATATATATATATATATATATATATATATATATAAAACCACTTCATATATCCCAATACTCGACACAATTTGGAATTTCAATTTGTTTTTTATAACCATAATAAAAATATACTCCATTAACCGATGACCATCAAACCTTCTACACAGGAATTGCTGTAAGCCATTGATAGAACGTATAGGGAAACGACCCTTCAATTAAGGATGAGAGCAAAAAGCCTTAGATTAAAGTGCAGTGTTGGCGCCTTTGGTCATCGAAATGTGGTTCCGACATTTCCGATTCTGGTGTCAAGTTTTAAACGATGATTTTGTTCGATGACTGAATGGGATTCCGCTATCTTAGATGACGAGACGACGTCATTTTCTATTGCTTTGCCATCACAAAAGAGAGGGAAAATGGTTGTTTTACCTTTGTGAGAAACTCCGTAAAACAGCGAATAGCTGTTAAGGATTTAAGCGTTTGAGGTTACGCATCTCTAACGGAAAAACAGCGCTTCTAGATTTATGTACTAAAAGCTTTAATTGTTTCAATAAACGATATTTCCAATATTATATAATGAATTAACAATGTAAGTGATAAGGTAGAATACTAGTTAAATTGAAGCCTTTGTAAATCGTTGTGATTTACATAGCCTTGATTAAGTTTGTCTTGAATACATATTTTTATCTTATTTACATATATACATATTTTAAGAGAGAGAGAGAGAGAGAGAGAGAGAGAGAGAAGGAGAGAGAGAGAGAGAGAGAGAGACTAATTAGCTTTTTCATCTTGAATATAATTATGTGTTTTTAATCACAGACAGCCAAAGTGATTGCAAAGAGAGAGAGAGAGAGAGAGAGAGAGAGAGAGAGAGAGAGAGGAGAGAGAGAGAGAGAGAGGAGAGAGAGAGAGAGAGACTAATTAGCTTTTTCATCTTGAATATAAATATTATGTTTTTTTAATCACAGACAGCCAAAGTGACTGCAAAGAGAGAGAGAGAGAGAGAGAGAGAGAGAGAGAGAGAGAGAGAGAGAGAGAGAGAGAGAGAGAGAGAGAGAGAGAGAGAGAGGAGAGAGAGACTAATTAGCTTTTTCATCTTGAATATAATTATGATTTTTTAATCACAGACAGCCAAAGTGACTGCAAAGAGAGAGAGAGAGAGAGAGAGAGAGAGAGAGAGAGAGAGAGAGAGAGGAGAGAGAGAGAGAGAGAGAGAGAGAGAGAGAGAGAGGAGCTAATTAGCTTTATCGTTTTGAATACAAAATCTGTCTTGTCAATAAGACAGACAATCAAAACGACTGCAATGATAAAATACTTCATAAAATCAAATACCTTCAACAAAATACGAAAAATATGAATAGATACATATATAAAAGAAAAATCACGTATTCGAACTCTTTTATTCTTGATACAGTTGGATGACGTTCACACCTAACGTTCAGGAACAAAAGAAGCAAGACTTTTAAGAATTGTGTATTGAATGATAGTTTACTACCGAAGAAAACCCAAGGCCTATGCGGTAACGTCCATAATAAGTGATCGTCAGACTCGTTAGTTCCTTTGGTTGCTACAACCTCACAATACTTATGAGCTAAGGATCGGGTATTGGAGGGAGCATATAGGTCTATCTGCTGCGTCATCAGCAACCATTGCTGGCCCTCCTTGGTCTTGGCTTGGGTGGAGAGGGGGCTTGGGTGTTGATCATATGTGTATAGGGTCAGTCTCTGGGGCATTGTCCTGCTTGATAGGGCAATGTCACTATCCTTTGTCTCAGCTATTCAGGAGCGACCTTTGAACCTTTAAATCTTTAATGGCCAGCCTCCATTAACAACTGCTTCTTCAAGAAAGCGTGTAAATTGCATCTCTTCTCTTAGTTCTCTTAGTACTTCCTTCTGTTCTCTTTGCCAACACCAGAGAACCTCTGTTCGCTCGCCTGTCTTCACAAGCAACTTTCTCCCTTTCCAGAGGTTCTTTCTTCCCCGAAAACAAAACCAAACCTTCTCTGACCCTGTCTCCTGAGACAATTTCTTCCTAAGGACAATATAGAACCTTCTTTGACCTTCTGTGTCTAGAGGAACTTTCTTCCCAATGGCAAAACAGAGCCCTCTCTGAGTCTGTTTCCAGAGGAATTTTCTTCCCAATGGCAAAGCAGAGCCCTGTCTGAGTATGTTTCCAGAGGAACTTTCTTCCCAATGGCAAAATAGAGCCCTGTCTGAGTATGTTTCCAGAGGAACTTTCTTCCCAATGGCAAAACAGAACCTTCTCTGATACTCTGTTTCCAGAGGAACTTTCTTCCCAATGGCAAAACAGAACCTTCTCTGATACTCTGTATTCAGAGGAACTTTCTTCTCAATGGCAAAATAGAGCCCTGTCTGAGTCTGTTTCCAGAGGAACTTTCTTCCCAATGGCAAAACAGAACCTTCTCTGATACTCTGTTTCCAGAGGAACTTTCTTCCCAATGGCAAAACAGAACCTTCTCTGATACTCTGTTTCCAGAGGAACTTTCTTCCCAATGGCAAAACAGAACCTTCTCTGATACTCTGTATTCAGAGGAACTTTCTTCTCAATGGCAAAATAGAGCCCTGTCTGAGTCTGTTTCCAGAGGAACTTTCTTCCCAATGGCAAAACAGAACCTTCTCTGATACTCTGTTTCCAGAGGAACTTTCTTCCCAATGGCAAAACAGAACCTTCTCTGATACTCTGTATTCAGAGGAACTTTCTTCTCAATGGCAAAATAGAGCCCTGTCTGAGTATGTTTCCAGAGGAACTTTCTTCCCAATGGCAAAACAGAACCTTCTCTGATACTCTGTTTCCAGAGGAACTTTCTTCCCAATGGCAAAACAGAACCTTCTCTGATACTCTGTTTCCAGAGGAACTTTCTTCCCAATGGCAAAACAGAACCTTCTCTGATACTCTGTTTCCAGAGGAACTTTCTTCCCAATGGCAAAACAGAACCTTCTCTGATACTCTGTTTTCAGAGGAACTTTCTTCCCAATGGCAAAACAGAGCCCTGTCTGAGTCTGTTTCCAGAGGAATTTTCTTCCCAATGGCAAAACAGAACCTTCTCTGATACTCTGTTTCCAGAGGAACTTTCTTCCCAATGGCAAAACAGAACCTTCTCTGATACTCTGTTTTCAGAGGAACTTTCTTCCCAATGGCAAAACAGAGCCCTGTCTGAGTCTGTTTCCAGAGGAACTTTCTTCCCAATGGCAAAACAGAACCTTCTCTGATACTCTGTTTTCAGAGGAACTTTCTTCCCAATGGCAAAACAGAGCCCTGTCTGAGTCTGTTTCCAGAGGAACTTTCTTCCCAATGGCAAAACAGAACCTTCTCTGATACTCTGTTTTCAGAGGAACTTTCTTCCCAATGGCAAAGCAGAGCCCTGTCTGAGTCTGTTTCCAGAAGAACTTTCTTCCCAATGGCAAAACAGAGCCCTGTCTGAGTCTGTTTCCAGAGGAACTTTCTTCCCAATGGCAAAGCAGAGCCCTGTCTGAGTATGTTTCTAGAGGAACTTTCTTCCCAATGGCAAAACAGAACCTTCTCTGATACTCTGTTTCCAGAGGAACTTTCTTCCCAATGGCAAAACAGAACCTTCTCTGATACTCTGTATTCAGAGGAACTTTCTTCTCAATGGCAAAATAGAGCCCTGTCTGAGTCTGTTTCCAGAGGAACTTTCTTCCCAATGGCAAAACAGAACCTTCTCTGATACTCTGTTTCCAGAGGAACTTTCTTCCCAATGGCAAAACAGAACCTTCTCTGATACTCTGTTTTCAGAGGAACTTTCTTCCCAATGGCAAAACAGAGCCCTGTCTGAGTCTGTTTCCAGAGGAACTTTCTTCCCAATGGCAAAACAGAACCTTCTCTGATACTCTGTTTTCAGAGGAACTTTCTTCCCAATGGCAAAACAGAACCTTCTCTGATACTCTGTTTTCAGAGGAACTTTCTTCCCAATGGCAAAACAGAACCTTCTCTGATACTCTGTTTTCAGAGGAACTTTCTTCTCAATGGCAGAACAGAACCTTCTCTGATACTCTGTTTTCAGAGGAACTTTCTTCCCAATGGCAAAACAGAACCTTCTCTGATACTCTGTTTTCAGAGGAACTTTCTTCCCAATGGCAAAACAGAACCTTCTCTGATACTCTGTTTTCAGAGGAACTTTCTTCCCAATGGCAGAACAGAACCTTCTCTGATACTCTGTTTTCAGAGGAACTTTCTTCCCAATGGCAAAACAGAACCTTCTCTGATACTCTGTTTTCAGAGGAACTTTCTTCCCAATGGCAAAACAGAACCTTCTCTGATACTCTGTTTTCAGAGGAACTTTCTTCTCAATGGCAAAATTGAGCCCTGTCTGAGTCTGTTTCAAGAGGAACTTTCTTCCCAATGGCAAAACAGAGCCCTGTCTGAGTCTGTTTCCAGAGGAACTTTCTTCCCAATGGCAAAACAGAACCTTCTCTGATACTCTGTTTCCAAAGGAACTTTCTTCCCAATGGCAAAACAGACCCCTGTCTGAGTCTGTTTCCAGAGGAACTTTCTTCCCAATGGCAAAACAGAACCTTCTCTGATACTCTGTTTCCAGAGGAACTTTCTTCCCAATGGCAGAACAGAACCTTCTCTGATACTCTGTTTCCAGAGGAACTTTCTTCCCAATGGCAAAACAGAACCTTCTCTGATACTCTGTATTCAGAGGAACTTTCTTTTCAATGGCAAAATAGAGCCCTGTCTGAGTCTGTTTCCAGAGGAACTTTCTTCCCAATGGCAAAACAGAACCTTCTCTGATACTCTGTTTCCAGAGGAACTTTCTTCCCAATGGCAAAACAGAACCTTCTCTGATACTCTGTTTTCAGAGGAACTTTCTTCCCAAAGGCAAAACAGAGCCCTGTCTGAGTTTGTTTTCAGAGGAACTTTCTTCCCAATGGTAAAACAGAACTTTCTCTGATACTCTGTTTCCAGAGGAACTTTCTTCCCAATGGCAAAACAGAACCTTCTCTGATACTCTGTTTTCAGAGGAACTTTCTTCTCAATGGCAAAATAGAGCCCTGTCTGAGTCTGTTTCCAGAGGAACTTTCTTCCCAATGGCAAAATAAAGCCCTGTCTGAGTCTGTTTCCAGAGGAACTTTCTTCCCAATGGCAAAACAGACCCCTATCTGAGTCTGTTTCCAGAGGAACTTTCTTTCTAATGGCACAACAGAGCCCTGTCTGAGTCTGTTTTCAGAGGAACTTTCTTCCCAATGGCAAAACAGAGCCCTGTCTGAGTCTGTTTCCAGAGGACCTTTCTTCCCAATGGCAAAACAGAGCCCTGTCTGAGTCTGTTTCCAGAGGAACTTTCTTCCCAATGGCAAAACAGAGCCCTGTCTGAGTCTGTTTCCAGAGGACCTTTCTTCCCAATGGCAAAACAGAGCTCTGTCTGAGTCTGCTGTTTCCAGAGGAACTTTCTTCCCAATGGCAAAACAGAGCCCTGTCTGAGTCTGTTTCCAGAGGAACTTTCTTCATAGTGACAAAACAGAACCTTCTCTGATACTCTGTTTCCAGAGGAACTTTCTTCCTAATGGCAAAACAGAACCTTCTCTGATACTCTGTTTCCAGAGGAACTTTCTTCCAAGTGGCAAAACAGAGCCCTGTCTAAGTCTATTTCCAGAGGAACTTTCTTCCCAATGGCAAAACAGAACCTTCTCTGATACTCTGTTTCCAGAGAAATTTTCTTCCAAGTGGCAAAACAGAGCCCTGTCTGAGTCTGTTTCCAGAGGAACTTTTTTCATAAGGACAAAACAGAACCTTAGAGCCTTCTCTGACCTTCTGTGTTCAATGGGAAAACAAAACCTTTGATTTTCTGTGTCCAGAGGAACTTTCTTCTTATCATCTGTCTTCCACAGGTACTTTTTTCACAAAGATTAAACAACCTTTTCCGACCCCTTTTTTTCCAGAGGCGCCTTTTTCATTATGGGAAAAGTTTGAAAGAGAAATTTGAAATAAAAGAAAATAAAAAGACCGATGATGAAGCGGAAGCGACTGATGATACAGTTAAAGAAAACGAGTTTTTCTTTATAACCAACAATTTTCGTAGTTTCCTAAAATTCCTTCCTACAATTGTGATCCCGTAAAAAAATTCCTTTTCGTTTCTCTCGGGGGTCCTTTGCCCAATTTCACATCCTACTTCCCATCATATTTCTATTCCTATTCTGACATCCAATTTTCCCTTATGACAACTTTTAACTTCCTGTCTTTCATCAACAAATCATAGCTGGGAGTCTCTCTCTCTCTCTCTCTCTCTCTCTCTCTCTCTCTCTCTCTCTCTCTCTCTCTCTCTTGTATTATTTATGCTACTCCTGTCCAGTTATTAGGGAGTTCACTCTACCAGAAATAGGCTTTTGATATGATTTCTGATATAGGCCTAACCTTATCACAATTTGCATTAAATCCGTTCCCTAAGAGTTGTAAGGTTAACATATTTTGAACATATAAGAAAAATTGGATTTTTCTTGATATGTTTTCCAAAACAGTGATTATCCGAAATACAAGACCTAAGAGGACCAGTAGATGTGAAAATATATTCAATTCCATTTTGGATGGAATCACAGTATTATTATCATTATTATTATTATTATCATTATTATTATTATTACTAGATAAACTACAACCCTAGTTGGGAAAGCAAGATGCTATAAACCCAGGAGGTCCAACAAGGAAAATAGCCCAGTGAGGAGAGGAAATAAGGAAATAAATAAACGACATGAGAAAAAAATTAAAAATAAAACATTTTAAAAAACAGTAACAACATCAAAACAGAAATGTCACATATAAACTATAAAAAATAAAATAGATGAAATGAATTATTATTATTATTATTATTATCATTATTATTATTATTATTAGCTAAGCTGCAACCCTAGTTGGAAAAGCAAGATGCTATAAGCCCAAGGGCTCCAATAAGGAAAAATAGCCCAGTGAGGAAAGGAAATAAGGAAATAAATAAACGACACGAGAAAAAATTAACAATAATACATTTTAAAAAAACAGTAACAACATCAAAACAGAAATATCACATATAAACTATAAAAATAAAATAGATGAAATGAATTATTATTATTATTATTATTATCATTATCATTATTATTATTATTATTAGCTAAGCTACAACTC
The DNA here is from genome assembly GCF_036898095.1 of Palaemon carinicauda. NCBI lineage: Eukaryota > Metazoa > Arthropoda > Malacostraca > Decapoda > Palaemonidae > Palaemon > Palaemon carinicauda. Next base: position 13,135,231 of record NC_090756.1, on the reverse strand, counting down.
TAGTTGGAAAAGCTAGATGCTATAACCCCAAGGGCTCCAATAAGGAAAAACAGCCCAGCGCGGAAAGGAAATAAGGAAATAAATAAACATGAGAAAAAAAATATCAATAAAACATTTTAAAAATCAGTAACATCAAAACAGAAATATCATATATATATCATTATTATTATTATTATTATTATTACTATAAAACTATTATTATTACTATTATTATTATTATTAAAATTATCA
>NC_090756.1:13130000-13132500 GCF_036898095.1 Palaemon carinicauda | reverse complement strand
TCAGCATTATGAAGCTTCATCTGTGGTGGATAATGTGGGAGGTTGGGCTGTGGCACCCTAGCAGTACCAGCTGAACTCGATTGAGTCCCTTGTTAGGCTGGAGGAACGTAGAGAGTAGAGGTCCCCTTTTTTGTTTTGTTTCATTTGTTGATGTCGGCTACCCCCCAAAATTGGGGGAAGTGCCTTGGTATATGTATGTATGTATCATCATCCCCACGTTCAGTTCTGCTTGAGATGCAGATCAATGTTATTCTGATCAGATATTGTGGAGGGGATCCCTTTAGGATGGAATGTCATTCATTGGTGTCTATTGGTTTATATATTACACATACATATACGAGTATGTATATTGTTTTCTATGATCAATTGCTAAGCTACAACCCGAGTTGGAAAAGCAGAGTGCTAACTTATAAGGTCAGAGGCTCCAACGGGGAAAATAACCCAGTGACGAAAGGAAAGAAAGAGAAATTAAATATTTTAAGAATAGTAATATTAGAATATATATATATATATATATATATATATATATATATATACATATATATATATATATATATATATATATATATATATATACATAAATACATATATATATATATATATATATATATATATATATATATATATATATATATATATATATATATATATATATATATATATATGGGACTTTGGCATTTTTGAACGCCGAAAAGACATAGTCTATATACATATACATATATATATACAGTAGGTCCTCGGGTTACGACGGTCCCGACTTACGCGGTTTCGCCGTTACGAACGCGCCCCATAAAAATATAAAAATAATATTAAGCGTCGTTCCGTCTTACACCGTTAGCGTCGTAAGCGACGTAAACAATTGCGAACTAGTTTCTAGCGCGCGGTGGATGAATACGCTTTGCGGTGGTTGTGGGCGAGGAAGACGGCGTCGCTCAGTTCCACTCATACGCCATTTTTGGTTGTGATTGCCTGTTCTTTCTCTCACGTGTTTGATCGTTTTTTTGAACTTTTTGCCCTTCATTATGGCTCCAAAGCGCAAGGCAGATTCTTCTGATGGTAGTGCATCGAAGAAAAGGAAGGCCATCACCATGGAAGTGAAATTAGACATTATTAAGCGGTCTAAAAACGGTGAAACGCCAACGAACATTGGCCGATCGCTTGGCCTCCAGACTCGCCTGCCCCAGCTTCTCCAGCATCTTCTGTCTCACTTCCAGAGAATCCTGATTCACCTGCCCCAGTTTCTCCAGCATCTTCTGCACCTTCCTCTCCACAATAAACCAGTCTCTCCGTCCCTTGCAACATCCCTTCCAGTGTGCAAGCCAACCATAGGAATAAGGTAAGGAATTGTTCTCTTTTTTTTTATTGATATTTACTTTAATTCATGTGGTAAGGAATTGTTTTCTTTTTTTTATTGATATTTACTTTAATTCATGTGGTAAGGAATTGTTTTCTTTTTTTATTGATATTTACTTTAATTCATGTGGTAAGGAATTGTTTTCTTTTTTTTATTGATATTTACTTTAATTCATGTGGTAAGGAATTGTTTTCTTTTTTTATTGATATTTACTTTAATTCATGTGGTAAGGAATTGTTTTCTTTTTTTTTATTGATATTTACTTTAATTCATGTGGTAAGGAATTGTTTTCTTTTTTTATTGATATTTACTTTAATTCATGTGGTAAGGAATTGTTTTCTTTTTTTATTGATATTTACTTTAATTCATGTGGTAAGGAATTGTTTTCTCTTTTTCTAATATTGTTTTTATGTCATTTGATACATTTTATTATAGTACAGTATACAGTAATACTTTACAGTACAGTACAGTACGTATATTTATGGTGTTCCGACTTACACGGAAATTCGGGTTACACCGCGTCTTAAGAACGGATCAGCGTCGTAACCCGAGGACGCCCTGTATATATATATATATATATATATATATATATATATATATATATATATATATATATATATATATATATATATATATACATATATATATATATATACATACATAGATATATGTATATACTTTATACGTCTCTATATATGAATGTGTACTTAAAGATCTCTCTGTGAATTCATAATGAATTCAAGTCTTTTGAGCTCACTTCTCAGTACAGGGAGTCTCTTGGGACAAAGTTGAATTATTAAACTTAAAATGAAAAGGGAAGATTTTCTCTACAAATGAATTTTTGGGAGTTTGAAGTAGTAGGTTGGCCAAGGCACCAGCCGCCCGTTGAAATACTACCGCCAGAGAGTTCTGGGGTCCTTTGACTGGCCAGACAGTACTACGTTGGATCCTTCTCTTTGGTTACGGTTCTTTCTCTTTGCCTACACATACGCCGAATAGTCTGGCCTATTCTTAACAGATTCTCCTCTGTCCTCACACACCTGACAACACTGAGGTTACTAAACAATTCTTCTTTGCTCAAGGGGTTAACTACTGCACTGTACTGTATTTGTTCTGTGGCTACTTTCCTCTTAGTAAGGGTAGAAG
>NC_090756.1:13110000-13125000 GCF_036898095.1 Palaemon carinicauda | reverse complement strand
GTTGGATCATAGCTCTTGTTCAAATAGATGTTGGATCATGGCTCTTGTTCAAATAGATGTTGGATCATGGCTCTTGTTCAAATAGATGTTGGATCATGGCTCTTGTTCAAATAGATGTTGGATCAAAGCTCTTGTTCAAATAGATGTTGGATCATGGCTCTTGTTCAAATAGATGTTGGATCATAGCTCTTGTTCAGGTAGATGTTGGATCAGGGCTCTTGTTCAAATAGATATTGGATCATAGCTCTTGTTGAAATAGAAGTTGGATCATGGCTCTTGTTTAAATAGATGTTGGATCATAGCTCTTGTTCAAATAGATATTGGATCATAGCTCTTGTTGAAATAGAAGTTGGATCATGGCTCTTGTTCAAATAGATATTGGATCATGGCTCTTGTTCAAATATGTTGGATCAAAGGAATTTTATTATAATATCGGATCAAAATTATATTTTAAGGCAATAACTAATATTGGATCAAAATTACATCTTTGTGGCAATAAGAAATGTTGGGTTAAAATTATATCTTTATGGCAATAAGAAATATTTGGTTAAAATTATATTTTTATGGCAATAACTAATATTGGATCAAAATTATATCTTTATGGCAATAAAAAATGTTGGATCAAAATTATAGGTTTATGGCAATAACAAATGTTGGATCAAAATTATAGCTTTATGGCAATAACAACTGTTGGATCAAAATTATAGCTTTATGCCAATAACAACTGTTGGATCAAAATTATAGCTTTATGGCAATAACAACTGTTGGATCAAAATTATAGCTTTATGCCAATAACAACTGTTGGATCAAAATTATAGCTTTATGGCAATAACAACTGTTGGATCAAAATTATATCTTTATGACAATTACAAATGTTGGATCAAAATCAGTTTATATAAATTTTAGATAAAATTAATAAAATGAATAAAATGAATAAAATGAAGGCTTGATTAAAGCGGTTATTCGAATTAATTTTGTATCAAAATTATTTTATGAATAAACTAAAATAAATGTTTGTTTATAATGACTATTTTGGAAAATGCAGGCTTAAGATTATTATAAAAAAAAAATGACAAGTTTTTGAACAAATTATTGATAAAGAACATTTCCATTTCGTTTTACAATTCAACATTTTTTTTCAAGAACAGCAATAAATTCAACCCTTCAAGAATAAGAAAACAAAGTGGCTCTCGTATCCAGCTCAAAGCTAAAGGACACAGAATAACAAAAAAGAGTTTTCTTAATAGAATTACATACACCAAAGGGGTTTTAGCCTTTCATTCGTCTCCAGCAATTAGACTTCCATTGCTCTTTGCCTTTTGTGTCTTATATTTTTCTTCAGAAGTCTTCTTTTTCATGATTTTTTTTTTTTTTGCATTTTTTTTTTAAATTCAAGTTTGAGTGTCGTACATTTTGTTTTGTTTTGTTTATGTATTTTTTTTAGTAATAATCTCTATTCCTTTATACCTCCGCCAATAAAGTTGGGAGGAGGTTATGCTTTCTCTGTTTGTTTTGAGAGAGAGAGAGAGAGAGAGGAGAGAGAGAGAGAGAGAGAGAGAGAGAGAGAGAGATAAACAAATCGTATTCCAAGGGGGCACATCAAGATCTTGGTAAACAACTATTCTTGCTTTTCTTCTTCTCTCGATCAGGAAGAAAATCCCGGCAATTTTCCAAGCAACACAAACACGAGAATTTACGAGATTTTACGAGATTTTACGAGCCACTATCATTCCCAATCTCTGGACAATCGTCATCTCGTCTGTTTTAGGTTATTTGCGGTTCTTAATTCTTATCTATTACGAAGTGAATTGCTTAAAGTAATTATCTTCCAATTTGTGGAATGATCTTCCTAATCGGCTAGTTGAATCGGTAGAACTTCAAATGTTCAAAGTTGGAGCAAATGTTTTCATGTTGACCAGGCTGACATGAGTCTTTTAATAGTTTATATATGACAGATCTGTTTTTGACGTTGTTAATAGTTTATTTATGACATATCTGTTTTTGACGTTGCTAATAGTTTATATAGGACATATCTTTTGACGTTGCTACTGTTTTTAGAATGATTTATTGTTAATTTATTCTCATCATTTATTTATTTCCTTATTTCCTTTCCTCACTGGGCTATTTTTCCCTATTGGAGCCCTCGGGCTTATAGCATCTTCTTGCTTTTCCAACTAGGGTTGTAGCTTGGCTTGTAATAATAATAATAATAATAATAATAATAATAATAATAATATTCTAGTAATAATAATAATAAAAATAATAACAATAATAATAATAATAATAATAATAATAATAATAATAATAATAATAATAATAATATTCTAGTAATAATAATAATAAAAATAATAATAATAATAATAATAATAATAATAATAATAATAATAATAATAATAATAATAATAATAATAATAATAATAATAATATAAGCTTATTACTGAATTTCAAAGCCGTCAAGGTAATTTTTTAACACATTGAAAAGACGTTTTCAGATTTGGTTTCAATTTCCAAGATTGTTGAGTTCATTCGTAGCTCGTAAATATTGATTAATTTTTTTTTTTTTTTATCGCGGTATGAAAGGAAGCATTAATTTGCTGTTGTGAATTTTGATCTATTTGCAGGAACTGCAGGACATCTTCCTATTTTACTTTCCTCATAATCCAGTGTTTATTTTCCTTTGTAAATAATATCCACAGATTATTACTTAATGATATATTATTATTACTATATATTATTACTATATATATTATATTATATATAATATATATATATATATATATATATATATATAATATATATATATATATATATATATATATATATATATATATATATATATATATATATAAATGTATGTATGTATGTATGTATAAATATATATATATATATATATATATATATATATATATATATATATATATATATATATATATACAGTATATATATATATATATATATATATATATATATATATATATATATATATAATATATATATATATATATACACACACATAAAATGTGTGTCCGTAAGTAAGATGTTATATAAGCTTATCTATGGCGTCTGCTCTCTCTCTCTCTCCTCTCTCTCTCTCTCTCTCTCTCTCTCTCTCTCTCTCTCTCTGAGACCTACAAAGTGGTCGTTAAGAACCCAGCAAATTCTGCCGCAACAGGAAATTATTTGGCAATAAAATCTTTTGTGCAGGACAGCTGTGGCCGTCTGAAGGTCTGAAGGCGGGGGACTGGGGACTCTATGAGGATAGGAAGATGCTGTCCTCTAGGATATAAAGACACTGTTCTTGGGGATATAAAGACACTGTTCTTGGAGATATAAAGACACTGTCCTTGTAGATATAAAGACACTGCTCTTGGAGATATAGGGTCACAACTCTTGGGGATATAAAGACACTGTCCTTGTAGATATAAAGACACTGCTCTTGGAGATATAGGGTCACAACTCTTGGGGATATAAAGACACTGTCCTTGTAGATATAAAGACTGCTCTTGGAGATATAGAGTCACTTACTCTTGGGGAGATAAAGACACTGTTCTTGGAGGTATAAAGTCACTGCTCTAGGGGAAATACAGACACTGTTCTTGAATAAATAAAGATAATTGTCTTGAGGATATAAAGACACTGCGCTTGGGGATGTAAAGACACTGTTCTTGGAGATATAAAGACACTGCTATTGGAGATATAGAGTCACTACTCTTGGAGATATAAAGGCACTGCTCTTGAGGATGCGAAGACACTGTTCTTGGCGATATAAAGATACTACTCTTGAGGATGTGAAGACAATGTTTTTGAGGATGTGAAGACACTGCTCTTGGGGATATAAAGACACAGATCTTGAGGATGTGAAGACTGCTCTTGGGGATGTGAAGACACTGCTCTTAGGGATGTGAAGACGCTGTTCTTGGGGATGTGAAGACACTGCTCTTAGGGATATAAAGACACTGGTCTTGGAGATATAGAGTCATTACTCTTGGAGATATAAAGGCACTGTTCTTAAGGATGTGAAGGCACTGTGCTTGGGGATATAAAGACACTGCCCTTGTAGATATAAAGACACTGCTATTGGAGATATAGAGTCACTACTCTTGGAGATATAAAGACACTGCTCTTGGAGATATAGAGTCAATACTCTTGGAGATATAAAGACACTGCTCTTGGAGACATAAAGGCACTGTTCTTGAGGATGTGAAGACACTGTTCTTGGGGATGTGAAGACACTGTTCTTGGGGATATAAAGACACTGTTCTTGGAGATATAAAGACACTACTCATGAGGAAATAAAAACACGCTTTTTAAATAAATAAAGACAGTGCTGTTGAGGATATAAAGACAAAGCTGTTGAGGATATAAAGACAAACCTGGTGAGGATATAAAGACGGCTCTTGAGGATATAAAGACACTACTCATGAGGAAATAAAAACACGCTTTTTAAGTAAATAAAGAGTGCTATTGAGGATATAAAGACAAAGCTGTTGAGGATATAAAGACGGCTCTTGAGGATATAAAGACACTACTCACGGGGAAATAAAAACACACCTTTTAAGTAAATAAAGACAGTGCTGTTGAGGATATAAAGACAAAGCTATTGAGGATATAAATACAAAGCTGTTGAGGATATAAAGACGGTGCTCTTGAGGATATAAAGACACTACTCATGAGGAAATAAAAACACGCCTTTTAAGTAAATAAAGACAGTGCTGTAGAGGATATAAAGACAAAGCTGTTGAGGATATAAAGACGCTGCTCTTGAGGGTATAAAGACACTACTCATGAGGAAATAAAAACACGCTTTTTAAGTAAATAAAGAAAGTGCTGTAGAGGATATAAAGACAAAGCTGTTGAGGACATAAAGACTCAGTTCTTAAGGCTATAAAGGTACTGGTCTTGGGAAATCTAGACATTATTTTTGAATAAATAAAGATAAAGCTGTTGAGGATATAACGAGGTTGCTCGTGAGAAAATAGAGACTATAAAGACTCCATTCTTGGGGATATAAAGACACTTCTCTTCTGGATATAAAGTCACTGTTCTTCAGAAAAAAAGACAATCCTCTTGATGATGTAAAAACACTTCTCTTGAAGATATAAAGGCAACAGTCTTTGAAATATAAAGACTCTTCTTTTTAAAGGTCGCTCATGAATGGCAAAGGCAAGGGACAGTGACATTGCCCTAGCAATCAGGACAATGCCCTAGAGACTGACCATATATTATATGATCAGCGCCCAAGCCTCCTCTCCACCCAAGCTAGGACCAGGGAGTGCCAGGCAGTGGCTGCTGATGACTCAGCAGATAGACCTATAGGCTCCCCCAAACCCCCCCCAACCTTAGCTCACAAGGATGGTAAGGTTGCAGACACTAATGACACTAACGAGTCTGAGCGGGACTCGAACCCCCAACTGGCAAACACCAGGCAGAGACGTTACCAATTAGGCCACAGCAACCCTAACAAAGAGAGTCTTCGACAATACAGGACACTGGAGACTGTCCTCATAGAGGATTTGCGTCGAAGATATGAGGACATTGTCCTCAAGGATTTAAGACAGCCATCACGGAGGATTTGTCAATGGTATCCTAGGACACAGTTTTCAATAGGACTGGCATCGAAAAGGATATACGTACACTGACCTGGCGAACATGAGGACAATGACTCCGAAGAAATAGGAACGTTGGTTTCTAAAATCTGTATAAGGACATTTTCCTGGTAGGTTTAATCCTTCTGTCCTGAAAATATAAGGACACTGTCCTTAAGAATAGGAGAGCGCTGATATCACGGATATAATGACAAAGTCCTCCAAGGGCAATGTTCGTAAGGATATAAACACACTGATACAGGATACAAGGATATAATACATGAGGATAATTATTATAACAATTGTATTCAAGAAATACAGAGGAATTTCGTTGGGGATATAACAATGGCATTTAAGAAAAAGAAAAAATTTTTGTTCATAAAATGACATTTGACATTTTCTGACATCATTAAGGTCAATTGAAGGTGATACCACATAAACCAATCATTAATGAGCTCTGAAGGAATAGATATTCCTCTAAAGGAGTTAGCGGATCAGCGACAGCTTTCGTCCATCCTCTACCAAGCTTTGGACTTCCCTCCTCCTTTCGTTTCCTAACTCATATTATTATTATTATTATTACTAGCCAAGCTACAACCCTAGTTGGAAAAGCAAGATGCTATAAGCCCAAGGGTTCCAATAGGGAAAAATAGCCCAGTGCGGAAAGGAAATAAGGAAATGAATAAATGATGAGAATAAATTAACAATAAATCATTCTAAAAATATCCTATATAAACTATTAACAACGTCAAAAACATATATGTCATATATAAACTATAAAAAGACTCGCCTTAATATTAAGAGGTGTCTTCACTAGTTGCTTCTTACTAAGCTGGGTTTGAGAAGCTAGGAAGCCCTTTTACCCCCAGGCTATTTGGAACTTCCAACCCTTAGGTTTTTTTTTTTTTCAAGCACATTTTGCAGTATATTTTTTAAAAATTGCTCTAACAGCCTTAATTTACGTCATAGAGAGGTCAGGTTGGTCTCATTCTCTTGGAAAATGCCTGAACTTTCTCAAAAAATTATAAAAAAAATATGCAAAAAAAAAAAAAATGTAAATATATAGCAGTCTTTTTGGGAACTTTCCAACCCTTAACCCCCAGGGGTTATTTTTTTTTCAAGCACATTTTGCAGTATATTTTTTTTTAATTGCTCTAACAGCCTTAATTTTCGTCATAGAGAGGTCTGGTTTGTCTCATTCTCTTGGAAAATGGCTGAAGGTTCTCAAAAAAATATAAAAAATATGCAAAAAAAATATGAATAGCAGTTTTTTGCAAGAACGTACCGGTACGTCCATGGGGGTAAAGGGATAAGTTTTGTGAAACGTACCAGTACGTCTTTTGGGGGTAAAGGGATGAGTTTTGTGAAATGTACCAGTACGTCCTTTGGGGGTAAAAGGGTTTTAAGTGGGAGGACATGTAAAAGATAGAAATTAAAATGGGATGAATGATATTAAGCTCAAGGCATTAGCAATGCACCCCCCCCACACACTGCCACAGTCAAATGAATAGCTAATACATTTAGCACATTCAATGTTGTATTATTTCCCATATGCCACAAACAATGCAAAACAATGCCCTAAGTGCTTCCCATACCCTCTCATACACTCCCACACCAATAAGAATTTTTTTTTTTTTTTTTTTTTTTTTTTTTTTTTTTTTTACGGAGCTTTGTTGATTTTCGGAAAGGGAAACTCAACACTTCACTCTAATGAGAAGCGAGAGTCTCGTTTTACCAATCATCGCCTACTGACTCCTTCCTCACGGCATCTTGAAATGCGAACTATTTCTCGTCGTTAGAGGATCTTCAAACTTCGTTTACCGAAGAAAATCTTCGTCTTGGCTTCAAATCATTTCTCAAATCATCATGAGCGATGGGTGTGGATGTTGATGGCTAGAGGTGTGTGTATATATATATATATATATATATATAAACACACACATATATATATATATATATATATATATATATATATATATATATATAGTATATATATATATATATATATATATATATATATATATAATTATTGGATAGCTGGGATCATAGTAGCATGTATATATGCATGTAAATGAGTCTGTGTGTGCGTGTGCGTGTGTGTGTATCTTTGTGTGTATGTATGTGTGTATATGTATGTGTGTATGTGAATGTGTGTGTATATATGTATGCACCCACGCCAATCCATTAAGCCCAACAAGAACCAATCCCAAGCAAAGAAAACAACAATGCTCTTAGTAAATTACACAGTGACTAAAAGCCTCGTTCTAGTATTCTGACCTCTGATATAAATATCCAGCCAGGCGAAACGTTTATGGTACTGCCATTAGGCAAAATTGTTCCAAGAATGACGCGCTAAATGAAGGTAATAAGCAGTAAGCATTAAATTGCTTGTGCAATTGCTCGTACAACATGCTACTCTTATCAAAGGATGCGACACAAAACATGGGGCGAGTCTGCTATGATTTTGGCAATTGGGGTGTTTCTGGTGAATTTACTGGTAGTCTACTATTACTACTACTTCTGCTACTACTGCTACTACTACTACTACTAATAGATATTCATAGTAGAAATACACTGGGAAATAGATCAGTAAAAGAAATAGATTTATTTAGAGAGAGAGAGAGAGAGAGAGAGAGAGAGAGAGAGAGAGAGAGAGAGAGATTATGCTGGGAAATAGACAAGTTAAAGAAACCAATATATTTGATGAGAGAGAGAGAGAGAGAGAGAGAGAGAGAGAGAGAGAGATTCACAATAGAAAAATTATTCTATAAATTAGATCAGTAAAAGAAACCAATATATCTAGAGAGAGAGAGAGAGAGAGAGACGAGGAGAGAGAGAGAGAGAGAGAGAGAGAGAGAGAGAGGAGGGATTTTAAGATAAGCCTATCGAATATTTCAAGTTTAATATTGAATAACACAAAATTCAAGTTGATTTTAATAACAAAATGAAACCTTTCTTTTACCTGAAGTTCAATTCCTCTAAATCAAAATCTAAGTCACCTTATATCTGGAACCATAGTCATCTTTTACCTAAAGTCTGTATCATATTCAACACAAAGATCTATAGTAATTTTGTATGGTAAAATGAAGCTATCTTCCACCCAAAAATGAAGCAATCTTGTACTCAAAGTGTGTGACTTCTTGAACCCAGATTTCAAGTAATTTTCTATCCAAAGATTAATTTTTTCTATATGTAAAAGCCGTTGGCATATTGCAAATTGATTCTAAAGTCTTCTTTTATCGATATGTACTATAAATTTTAAGTCACCTTATACCTAAAGACTGATTCATCACGTACCCAAAACCCATGTCTTTTGGCACCCCAATACGAAGCTTAAAAGATATCTTGTACCTAAAGTCAAAGTCATTTTCTACCAAAAGCCAAGATATCTGGTACCCAAGGGCGATGGCATCTTGTACCTAAAGTCAAAGTCATCTTCCACTAAAGGCTCGAGTCATCTTTTATGCAAGGGCGATGAGATATTGTACCTAAAGTCGAAGTCATCATCCACCAAAAGCCCAACAGATCTGGTACCCAAAAAATGAAGTCCTTTTGTACCTGAAGTCGAAGTTATCTTCCACCCAAAGCCCAAGTCATCTTGTACCCAAGGACGATGACATCTTGTACGTAAAGTTAAAAACATCTTCCACCAAAAGCCCAAGTCATCTAGTACCCAAGGACGATGACATCTCGTACCTAAAGTCAAAATCATCTTCCACCAAAAGCCAAAGTCATCATGTACCCAAGGACGATGACATCTTGTACGTAAAGTTAAAAACATCTTCCACCAAAAGCCAAAGTCATCTAGTACCCAAGGACGATGACATTTCGTACCTAAAGTCAAAATCATCTTCCACCAAAAGCCAAAGTCATCTGGTACCCAAGGACGATGACATTTCGTACCTAAAGTCAAAATCATCTTCCACCAAAAGCCAAAGTCATCTGGTACCCAAGGACGATGACATTTCGTACCTAAAGTCAAAATCATCTTCCACCAAAAGCCAAAGTCATCTGGTACCCAAGAACTATGTCATCTCGTACCTAAAGTCAAAATCATCTTCCACCAAAAGCCCAAGTCATCTGGTACCCAAGGACGATGACATTTCGTACCTAAAGTCAAAATCCTCTCCACCAAAAGCCCAAGTCATCTGGTACCCAAGGACGATGACATTTCGTACCTAAAGTCAAAATCCTCTTCCACCAAAAGCCAAAGTCATCATGTACCCAAGGACGATGACATCTCGTACCTAAAGTCAAAGTCATCTCCCACCTAAAGCCAAAGTCATCTGGTACCCAAGGACGATGTCATCTTGTACCTAAAGTCGAAATCATCTTCCGCCAAAAGCCAAAGTCATATGGTACCCAAGGACGATGACATCTCGTACCTAAAGTCAAAATCATCTTCCTCCAAAAGCCAAAGTCATCTGGTACCCAAGGACGATGACATCTCGTACCTTAAGTCAAAATCATCTTCCTCCAAAAGCCAAAGTCATCTGGTACCCAAGGACGATGACATCTCGTACCTTAAGTCAAAATCATCTTCCTCCAAAAGCCAAAGTCATCTGGTACCCAAGGACAATGACATCTCGTACCTAAAGTCAAAATCATCTTCCACCAAAACCCAAAGTCATCTGGTACCCAAGGACGATGACATCTCGTACCTAAAGTCAAAATCATCTTCCACCAAAACCCAAAGTCATCTGGTACCCAAGGACAATGACATCTCGTACCTAAAGTCAAAGTCATCTTCCTCCAAAAGCCAAAGTAATCTGGTACCCAAGGACGATGACATCTCGTACCTAAAGTCAAAACCATCTTCCACCAAAACCCAAAGTCATCTGGTACCCAAGGGACAATGACATCTCGTACCTAAAGTCAAAGTCATCTTCCTCCAAAACCCAAAGTCATCTGGTACCCAAGGACGATGACATCTCGTACCTAAAGTCAAAACCATCTTCCACCAAAACCAAAGTCATCTGGTACCCAAGGACGATGACATCTTGTACCTAAAGTCAAAATCATCTTCCACCAAAAGCCAAAGTAATCTGGTACCCAAGGACGATGACATCTCGTACCTAAAGTCAAAATCATCTTCCACCAAAACCCAAAGTCATCTGGTACCCAAGGACAATGACATCTCGTACCTAAAGTCAAAGTCATCTTCCTCCAAAAGCCAAAGTCATCTGGTACCCAAGGACGATGACATCTCGTACCTAAAGTCAAAACCATCTTCCACCAAAACCCAAAGTCATCTGGTACCCAAGGACGATGACATCTTGTACCTAAAGTCAAAATCATCTTCCACCAAAAGCCAAAGTAATCTGGTACCCAAGGACGATGACATCTCGTACCTAAGTCAAAGTCATCTTCCTCCAAAAGCCAAAGTCATCTGGTACCCAAGGACGATGACATCTCGTACCTAAAGTCAAAGTCATCTTTCACCAAAAGCCAAAGTCATCTGGTACCCAAGGACGATGACATCTTGTACCTAAAGTCAAAATCATCTTCCGCCAAAAGCCAAAAGTCATCTGATACCCAAGGACGATGACATCTTGTACCTAAAGTCAAAATCATCTTCCGCCAAAAGCCAAAGTCATCTGGTACCCAAGGACGATGACATCTTGTACCTAAAGTCAAAATCATCTTCCGCCAAAAGCCCAAAGTCATCTGGTACCCAAGGACGATGACATCTTGTACCTAAAGTCAAAATCATCTTCCGCCAAAAGCCAAAGTCATCTGGTACCCAAGGACGATGACATCTTGTACCTAAAGTCAAAATCATCTTCCGCCAAAAGCCAAAGTCATCTGGTACCCAAGGACGATGACATCTTGTACCTAAAGTCAAAATCATCTTCCGCCAAAAGCCAAAGTCATCTGGTACCCAAGGACGATGACATCTTGTACCTAAAGTCAAAGTCATCTTCCACCAAAAGCCAAAGTCATCTGGTACCCAAGGACGATGACATCTTGTACCTAAAGTCAAAATCATCTTCCACCAAAAAGCCAAAGTCATCTGGTACCCAAGGACGATGACATCTTGTACCTAAAGTCAAAATCATCTTCCACCAAAAGCCAAAGTCATCTGGTACCCAAGGACGATGACATCTCGTACCTAAAGTCAAAGTCATCTTCCACCAAAAGCCAAAGTCATCTGGTACCCAAGGACGAGGACATCTCGTACCTAAAGTCAAAGTCATCTTCCACCAAGAGCCAAAGTCATCTGGTACCCAAGGACGATGACATCTCGTACCTAAAGTCAAAGTCATCTTCCACCAAGAGCCAAAGTCATCTGGTACCCAAGGACGATGACATCTCGTACCTAAAGTCAAAATCATCTTCCACCAAGAGCCAAAGTCATCTGGTACCCAAGGACGATGACAATCTCGTACCTAAAGTCAAAATCATCTTCCACCAAAAGCCAAAGTCATCTGGTACCCAAGGACGATGACATCTCGTACCTAAAGTCAAAGTCATCTTCCACCAAGAGCCAAAGTCATCTGGTACCCAAGGACGATGACATCTCGTACCTAAAGTCAAAATCATCTTCCACCAAAAGCCAAAGTCATCTGGTACCCAAGGACGATGACATCTGGTACCTAAAGTCAAAATCATCTTCCACCAAGAGCCAAAGTCATCTGGTACCCAAGGACGATGACATCTCGTACCTAAGTCAAAATCATCTTCCACCAAAAGCCAAAGTCATCTGGTACCCAAGGACGATGACATCTGGTACCTAAAGTCAAAATCATCTTCCACCAAGAGCCAAAGTCATCTGGTACCCAAGGACGATGACATCTCGTACCTAAAGTCAAAATCATCTTCCACCAAAACCCAAAGTCATCTGGTACCCAAGGACGATGTCATCTTGTACCTAAAGTCAAAATCATCTTCCGCCAAAAGCCAAAGTCATCTGGTACCCAAGGACGATGACATCTGATACCTAAAGTCAAAATCATCTTCCACCAAAAGCCATAGTCATCTGGTACCCAAGGACGATGACATCTCGTACCTAAAGTCAAAGTCATCTTCCACCAAAAGCCAAAGTCATCTGGTACCCAAGGACGATGACATCTTGTACCTGAAGTCAAAGTCATCTTCCACCAAAAGCCAAAGTCATCTGGTACCCAAGGACGATGTCATCTTGTACCTAAAGTCAAAATCATCTTCCACTCAAAGCCAAAGTCATCTGGTACCCAAGGACGATGTCATCTTGTACCTAAAGTCAAAACCATCTTCCACTCAAAGCCCAAGTCATCTGGTACCCAAGGACGATGACATCTTGTACCTGAAGTCAAAGTCATCTTCCACCAAAAGCCAAAGTCATCTGGTACCCAAGGACGATGTCATCTTGTACCTAAAGTCAAAATCATCTTCCACTCAAAGCCAAAGTCATCTGGTACCCAAGGACGATGTCATCTTGTACCTAAAGTTGAAGTCATCTTCCACCAAAACCCAGAGTCATCTTGTACCCAAGGACGATGTCATCTTGTACCTAAAGTCAAAATCATCTTCCACTCAAAGCCCAAGTCATCTGGTACCCAAGGACGATGACATCTTGTACCTGAAGTCAAAGTCATCTTCCACCAAAAGCCAAAGTCATCTGGTACCCAAGGACGATGTCATCTTGTACCTAAAGTCAAAATCATCTTCCACTCAAAGCCAAAGTCATCTGGTACCCAAGGACGATGTCATCTTGTACCTAAAGTCAAAATCATCTTCCACTCAAAGCCAAAGTCATCTGGTACCCAAGGACGATGTCATCTTGTACCTAAAGTCAAAATCATCTTCCACTCAAAGCCCAAGTCATCTGGTACCCAAGGACGATGACATCTTGTACCTGAAGTCAAAGTCATCTTCCACCAAAAGCCAAAGTCATCTGGTACCCAAGGACGATGTCATCTTGTACCTAAAGTCAAAATCATCTTCCACTCAAAGCCCAAGTCATCTGGTACCCAAGGGCGATGGCATCTTGTACCTAAAGTTGAAGTCATCTTCCACCAAAACCCAGAGTCATCTTGTACCCAAGGACGATGTCATCTTGTACCTAAAGTCAAAATCATCTTCCACTCAAAGCCAAAGTCATCTGGTACCCAAGGACGATGTCATCTTGTACCTAAAGTCAAAATCATCTTCCACTCAAAGCCCAAGTCATCTGGTACCCAAGGACGATGACATCTTGTACCTGAAGTCAAAGTCATCTTCCACCAAAAGCCAAAGTCATCTGGTACCCAAGGACGATGTCATCTTGTACCTAAAGTCAAAATCATCTTCCACTCAAAGCCCAAGTCATCTGGTACCCAAGGACGATGTCATCTTGTACCTAAAGTCAAAATCATCTTCCACTCAAAGCCCAAGTCATCTGGTACCCAAGGACGATGTCATCTTGTACCTAAAGTCAAAATCATCTTCCACTCAAAGCCCAAGTCATCTGGTACCCAAGGACGATGTCATCTTGTACCTAAAGTCAAAATCATCTTCCACTCAAAGCCCAAGTCATCTGGTACCCAAGGACGATGTCATCTTGTACCTAAAGTCAAAATCATCTTCCACTCAAAGCCCAAGTCATCTGGTACCCAAGGACGATGTCATCTTGTACCTAAAGTCAAAATCATCTTCCACTCAAAGCCCAAGTCATCTGGTACCCAAGGACGATGACATCTTGTACCTGAAGTCAAAGTCATCTTCCACCAAAAGCCAAAGTCATCTGGTACCCAAGGACGATGTCATCTTGTACCTAAAGTCAAAATCATCTTCCACTCAAAGCCCAAGTCATCTGGTACCCAAGGGCGATGGCATCTTGTACCTAAAGTTGAAGTCATCTTCCACCAAAACCCAGAGTCATCTTGTACCCAAGGACGATGTCATCTTGTACCTAAAGTCAAAATCATCTTCCACTCAAAGCCCAAGTCATCTGGTACCCAAGGACGATGTCATCTTGTACCTAAAGTCAAAATCATCTTCCACTCAAAGCCCAAGTCATCTGGTACCCAAGGACGATGACATCTTGTACCTGAAGTCAAAGTCATCTTCCACCAAAAGCCAAAGTCATCTGGTACCCAAGGACGATGTCATCTTGTACCTAAAGTCAAAATCATCTTCCACTCAAAGCCCAAGTCATCTGGTACCCAAGGACGATGACATCTTGTACCTGAAGTCAAAGTCATCTTCCACCAAAAGCCAAAGTCATCTGGTACCCAAGGACGATGTCATCTTGTACCTAAAGTCAAAATCATCTTCCACTCAAAGCCCAAGTCATCTGGTACCCAAGGGCGATGGCATCTTGTACCTAAAGTTGAAGTCATCTTCCACCAAAACCCAGAGTCATCTTGTACCCAAGGACGATGTCATCTTGTACCTAAAGTCAAAGTCATCTTCCACCAAAAGCCAAAGTCATCTGGTACCCAAGGGCGATGGC
>NC_090756.1:13097500-13102500 GCF_036898095.1 Palaemon carinicauda | reverse complement strand
GATGAAATAAAAAACATATGAATACATTTATTAAAAAAAATCATTATACGATTTATGGTGAATATATTAATAGTAAAAAATGATGATTTTATAAAAACCTATTCATTGCATTTTAGAGTAAAATAAGTTTATTTAATCAGATGAAATAAAAGAATATATAAATACATTCATTGAAAAAAAAATTATCATACGATATATTAGTAAAAATTATAACTTTATAAAAAAAGAAAAAAAATATGTGAAATAATGTAATCTAAAAAAAAATATACGGCCTTTTAGAGGAAAATTAGTTTATTTATTTAGATGAAATAAAAAAAAATATATAAATACATTTATTGAGAAAAAAAAATTATCATACGATATATTAATAAAAATTATAACTTTATAAAAAAAAAATTTGTGAAATAATGTAATCTAAAAAAAATATATACAGCCTTTTAGAGTTAAATTAGTTTACTTAATCAGATGAAATAAAAAAAATATAAATACATTTATTGAAAAAAAAATTTATCATACGATATATTAGTAAAAATTATAACTACAAAAAAGCCAAAAAAAAAATTTAAAAAAATTTAACTAGATGAAATAAAAAAATATATAAATACATTTATTGAAAAAAAAATTATCATACGATATAATAATAAAAATTATAACTATAAAAAAATAGTAAAAAAAATTTACATGAAATAATGTAATCTTCTAGATGGTTAAGATGAAGCATTCTGCCATCATAAAATATAATCTTGATAAAAGTAACAGAGAATTACATTTGAAAATAAAAGGCTGTTAATATAGACGCCCATCGAGACCCATCAATCATACACTGACGTAACACCGAGAAGATTATGAAGGATGGGAAAATAAGGGTGATTGGACTAAGAGATGAATGGGCCCCTTGGGAGATTGAAATGGAGATGGAGAGAGAGAGAGTTGATCTCGATGGCTATTATGTTAACTGAAGAATTAAAGGATGGAGAGAGAGAGAGAGAGAGAGAGAGCGTGTATATATATATATATATATATGTATATGAATATCTATATATATATATATATATATCATATATATATATATATATATCATATATATATACATATATATATATATATATCATATATATATATATATATATATCATATATATATATATATATATATAGTATTATATATATATAATATATATATATATATATACACGCTCTCTGTCTCTCTCTCTCTCTCTCTCTCTCTCTCTCTCTCCATCCTTAATTCTTCAGTAACATAATTTTTTTTCTACAAAGAACTAAGACCAATCAGAAATAATTAAACTCAAAAGTATCTTTCTATTTATGTCAAAATTGATTTCAAATCAGATCACGAAAATTAATAATGAAAATTAATAATAATTACAGTTTGGGTAACTTTATCCCGAATAATTATCCTTGTCATCTGATAGATAGATTTAAACATCAATTAGATTACGCAGACCACTAATTAAGAAACTCTCTCTCTCTCTCTCTCTCTCTCTCTCTCTCTCTCTCAGGTCCATTTTTAAAGCTAACATTCCTAGGTGTCCAAAATTCGTAGCCTTAAGACTTAGGTGAAAATCTCTCTCTCTCTCTCTCTCTCTCTCTCTCTCTCTCAATCACTTATACGCACATACTGTATACACATGAAGCAATAAACAGATTATACGTACATAGATAAACACACATTCATATATATATATATATATATGTGTGTGTGTGTGTGTGTGTATGTGTATGTGTATATATACATATATATATATATATATATACACACATGTATATATATATATATATATACACATGTATATATATATATATATATATATTATATATGTATATATATATACTGTATATATATATATATACATATATATGCCATTGAATAAAGTGAAATATACAATAATAGTATAAAAAAAATGAATATACCATTAAATATATAATGTTATATTTAACGGCAGATTAAAAGAATTGAAAAAAAAACGATAATGGAACAAAGGATAAAGAAAATCTTGGCAAAGGATAACTTCTTTCCTCTCCTTTGCTTCCAAAGGATTTGCCATTTCATCAAAGCAAAACCATTAGTCGACTTTAGCGTCGTCTATCTTTGGCGTGAAAGCTAGGACGACGCGATTAAAAAAATCCGTCAAAAATTAGAAGGGATATTTTCGTGATATTCTAAAGGCTCATTTCGTGTCTTCTCTTTCTTTGAGAAGAGATTTGCTGATAAATTTCGTTCATTACTCGATATTGCGTCGTATTTATCACCTCTCTCTCTCTCTCTCTCTCTCTCTCTCTCTCTCCCCCCTTTTGTCATAATTTTTGAAATTAGAAAAGACATAACAGGCTTGGCTTGGTTAAAGACATCTCTCTCTCTCTCTCCTCTCTCTCTCTCTCTCTCTCTCTCTCCTTTTCAGGTCCATTTTTAAAGCTTACATTCACGTGTCCAAGTTTCCTAACATTGAAACTTAGCTGAATATTTATGAAGTTCTCTCTCTCTCTCTCTCTCTCTCTCTCTCTCTCTCCCCTCTCTCTCTCTCTCTCTTTCAGGTCCATTTTTAAAGCTTACATTCACGTGTCCAAGTTTCCTAACATTGAAACATAGCTGAATATTTATGAAGTTCTCTCTCTCTCTCTCTCTCTCTCTCTCTCTCTCCCCTCTCTCTCTCTCTCTCTCTCCCAGGTCCATTTCTAAAGCTTACAGTCACGTGTCCAAGTTTCCTAACATTGAAACTTAGCTGAATATTTATGAAGTTTCTCTCTCTCTCTCTCTCTCTCTCTCTCTCTCTCTCTCTTTGTCATAATTTTTGAAATTAGAAAAGACATGATAGGAGGCTTGGCTTGGTTAAAGACATTCTCTCTCTCTCTCTCTCTCTCTCTCTCTCTCTCTCAACACTATTTTTACTGGATCTATTGAAAGATAGACTTGGCCTTGCTGAGCTTGACACATCCTGGTCTTGACTTTGTGAAATGAAGGTCTTTTGCTCCATGAAAATTGCTGACCTTAAATTCATGAAAGAGCTTTATGCTAATAGTATATGACCTTTCTACCTAATGACTTTGCTGACCTTAACCTGATAGAAAGAGTTTCATGCTTAACAAGATTGACCTTATAAAATTTATTGTTTAGAAATTTAGGTTTCAAAATTTGTCGTTTCAAAAAAAATTCAAGGTTTCAAAATTTGTCAAGTTTCAGAATTTGTCATTTAAAAATTTTTCAGTTTTCAAAATTTGTCATATCAAAAATTATCAAGTTTCAAAATCTGTCGTTTCAAAATTTGTCGTTTCAAAATTTATCAAATTTCAAAATTTGTCGTCTCAAAATTTATTAAGTTTCAAATTATGCCAAGTTTCAAAATTTGTCAAATTTGAAAATTTACTTTAATTTTAACAATTTATCCATATCGAAATATAGGCCTATCTAAATTTACTAATTAACCGAGCTTCAGATATTACTACCTTTTCAAAAGTTAATTTACACATTTTCTTAATTCACCAATTCTTAATTAAGTAATTTATTTTGGTATTAGTTGTATTAAACCTCCATTTTCTTAAATTACCAATTCTTAATTAAGCAACTTTTGTTGGTATTAGTTGTATTAAACCTTCATTTTCTTAATTTACCAATTCTTAATTAAGTAATTTTTTTTTTTGGTATTAGTTGTATTAAACCTCCATTTTCTTAATTTACCAATTCTTAATTAAGTAATTTTTTTTTGGTATTAGTTGTATTAAACCTCAAAATTCGACTGTAACATCCTTCCCCCAAATTCCAACCCTGAAGGGTAAACAAAATAATCATCCTGCCCTTTTACAGGTCCTTTACAGGCTTTTTGCAGGTCACAGAGCATTAAGTAATTTGTATGAAAAATCCACCTTGGAGCCTTAAGAAAATGGTAATCACACCCGACCTGTAAAGTCGACAATTTGTCGACGATTTGTCGACGAAAGTTCAACGATAAGGAGAAAACTTCGACTATCATGAGCCAGACCAGAAAGCAGATTTTTTTTTTCTTTTTATTCTAAACTCGGATATTTTCTTCTAATCTGAATGATGTTATTACATAATGAGAAGGATATAATCGTAAGGTGCTCTCCCTGAGAGAGAGAGAGAGAGAGAGAGAGAGAGAGAGAGAGAGAGAGAGAGATGGGGGAAAGAGGAGAAGTAGGAGGGGGAAAAAGGGGGAAGAAGAAGAGGAGGAGGAGGAGGAGGAGGAGGAAGAGGAAGGAGGAGGAGGAGAATGGGGAAGTTAAGGAGGAGGAGATAGAGGAGGAGAAGACAGAGGAGGAGAAGGAAAATGAGGAGTAAGAGGAAGAGTAAGAGTAAGAGGAAGAGGAGGAGGAGGAGGATGAGGAAGGAGGAGCAGGAGAAGGGGGAAGATAAGGAGGAGGAGATAGAGGAGGAGAAGGAAAAGGAGGAGTTGTAAGAGGAAGAGGAAGAGAATGAGGAGGAGAAGGAAAATGAGGAGGAGAAGGAAAAGGAGGAGGAGAAAAGGAGGGGGGAGGAAGAGGAAGAGGAAGAGAAAGAGGAGAAGGAGGAGTAGGTGGAGAGGAGGAGGAGGATTGGGAAGAGGGGGAAGAGATGGAGAAGAAGAAGAAGGAGGAAAAGAAGAGTTATAGGAATATGAGGAAGAACAAGAGGTAGAGATAGAGGAGGAGTAAGAGGAAAAACGAGGAGTTAAACGAGAAGGAAGAAGAAGAAGAAGAAGAAAAAGAAGAAGAAAGAAGAGTATGAAAACATCTGCTATGAAACTTGAAAGGAAAAATAATTCCAAAGTTTCGCTTTTACTGTTCAGCTAAGTCCACTCATCGGAACGCTAGACTTTGCATTAACTTATAACATTCGCCAAATCTGGTTAGAGATCTACCCAGCCAAGAGATGGAGTAAGTTCCTATAAGTCCATTTCTTTTAGCGATGCATATTTGCACCGACTCGCAGCGGTGCCCTTTTAGCTCGGAAAAGTTTCCTGATCGCTGATTGGTTAGAATTATCTTGTC
>NC_090756.1:13085928-13097000 GCF_036898095.1 Palaemon carinicauda | reverse complement strand
TAATGTATATATATTGTATATATATAGATATATGTATATAACATATATATATATATATATATATATATATTATATGCATGTATATACTGTATATATATATATATATATATATATTATATGCATGTATATACTGTATATATATATGTATATATATATATATATATATATATATATATATATATATATATATATATATACGCTTTCTCTCTCTCTCTCTCTCTCTCTCTCTCTCTCTCTCTCTCTCTGTCCATCCTTAATTCTTCAGTAACATAATAGCAATCGAGATCAACTCTCTCTCCATGTCCCTCTCAATCTCTCCTGGGGCCCATTCATCTCTTAGCCCAATCCCCCTTATTCTCCCATCCTTCATAATCTTCTCGGTATTGCCTCACTTGATGATTGATGGCTCTCGATGGGCGTCTATATTAACAGCCTTTCCCTTTCAAATATAATTCTCTCTGTTACTTTTTTCAAGATTATATTTTATGATGGCAGAATGCTTGATTTTAACCACCTAGATTACATCATAACCTGTTTTTTTTTTTTTTTTTTTTGGGGGGGGGGGGGCGCTGTTTTTATAGTTATGATCTCTACTACTAATATATTTATCAAAAAACGTATGCATTCCACGTATCTTTGGGGCTGCTTTCATAAATTTATAATTTCTACTAATATAATTACCATATTAATATTTTTTTAATATATGTATTTATGTTTTCCTTATTTCATCTAATTCAATAAGCTAATTTTCCTCTAAAATGATGTGATTTTTTTTTTATAAAGTTATCATTTGTACTAGTAATATATTTTTTTCATTAAATTTATTTATAAGTTTTTTTGTTATTTCATCTAATTAAATTTTACTATAAAATGCTGTGAAAAATTTCTTATAAAGTTATTATTATTTACTATTATTGTATTCACCATAAATAGAATGATATTTTTTTTACAATAAATGTATCTATATTTTTTATTTCATCTAATTAAATAAACTAATTTTCCTCCAAATTGCTGTGAATGTTTTATTAAGTTATAATTTCTACTTATAATATATTTACCATAAATTGTATATTTTTTCAATAAATGCAATTACATTTTATTTCTTTATCTAGCAGAGGCCTCTCAAAATTATTTCTGGATATGAAAGTTTTTTGTTAGGCCTATATGAAATAAGTAGGGCATATTGGTATGTATTGCGTTGGCCTATATGACATGAGTATGGGGGTTTGTATATTATAGGCCTATATGACATAAGTATGGGGGTTTGTATGTTATAGGCCTATATGACATAAGTAAGGCATGAAGGTTTGTAAGTATGCTATAGGCCTACAGCATATGACGTAAGTAGGGCATACAGGTTTGTATGTTTTAGTCCTATATGATGTAGGTAGGACAAAATAGTTTGTATGTTATAGGCGTATATGACATAAGTAGGGCATAGAGGTTTGTAAGTATATTATAGGTCTATGTGACGTAAGTAGGGCATATTGATTTGTATGTTATAGGCCTCTATGATATAAGAAGGGCACACAGGTTTGTACGTTATAGGCCTACAGTACATGACGTAAGTATGGCATACATATTTTGTATGTGATATAAGTAGGGCATAAAGGTTTGTAAATATGTTATAGGCCTGTATAACATAAGTAGGGCATACAGATTTATAAGTTTGTTATAAACCTATATGATGAAGGTAGGACATACTAGTTTGTATGTTATAGGCCTATGTGACATAAGTAAGGTATACCTGTAAATAAGCATTGAATAAACCAACCTTAAATGAATAGTGTATAGGCCTGCAAGATTTTACACAATGCATAGACAAAATTAAATAATAAAAAAATCTATTTTTTTTAATTAACATATTACAGAAAGTATATCTTCCCCACTAGTATTTCATTTACCTAAGTCCCTCGGCTGACTTAATTACGGACTTTGGGATCAACTTGGGCTATTAGGACCTAGAATTATCATGCCTGGCAGATGCCCCATTTACCTTAATGGCTTCAAAAAGGGAAAAATTATGAGATATCAGCCTACTGATGGCCTTTTTTATATCCCCGTTAATAGTTTCAGACAAGAAAAGCTCTCTCTCTCTCTCTCTCTCTCTCTCTCTCTCTCTCTCTCTCTCTCTCTCTCTCTCTCTCGTCAGTTTGTGAGGTAGGTGTGCAGATAAGACATTATTAAACATTATATATTAAGTCTACGATTATACAAAAAAAAAAATACATAGTTAAAGATATGAAATTATATATATAAATAAAAAGTTAAGGATATCTTATCTAAATATTGATCCAAACAGGTTTACTCCAACCAAAAAGATTTTCGCGATGTAAAGCCGTTATGATTGGTTCGCATATCCAGTGAAATTTAACCTAATTCTCACGGACTTCGCGAACTCTGCAATGTTCATCCTTAAAATGTATGAAAATGGGCCACCATTTGAACGAGCATGTTAATATTAGTGTGCTTTGCAATTATTGCAAACACCAAGTGTTGCAAAGTGTTTTCCTGGGATAGTGAATGTGAAGTAACTCTTGCCAAAAAAATGATGTCCTTTAAACTAATTCTCACGCACTTGGCGTTTATTTCAGTTGCTAAGTGCTGCCAAGTCTTGCATTATTATTATTATTATTATTATTATTATTATTATACACACACACATATATATGTATATATATATATAGATATATATATAATATATATATATATATATATATATATATATATATATATATATATATATATATAACGGATTTTGAGCGAAGCGAAAAATCTATTTTTGGGTGAGATGGCCATGTCGTCCTGATGGAAGTTCCTATAGGGTAGCTTCCTAGGGTATATTACAACTACGGCGATATTCCCAGAGAATTTACCTTAAGGTACCAGAATTCTAACTCCTGGAGCGAGTATCCCTCGTGAAAGGGATATCGCGACATATCAGAGGACGTATTCTAGACACGCCACATGGCAATCTACATCCTGGACAGAGATTTCGTCTCGTAGGAGGTGATTGGCGAGATACGAATTCGGGAAAGAAAAAGGGGAGCCGCTCCCAAGGCTTCCCTATCCTTCGATTCGTATGCGTGCCTGGCGCCAATCCTGGCGCCATCTGTATTCCTTGTAGCGTACACGAGGTGCTACAGATACTGTATGTAGGGAGGGGTCCTACAGCCCTTTCTTAGAAAGTCAAGGGCGGGTCCATCAGGACGACATGGCCATCTCACCCAAAAATAGATTTTTCGCTTCGCTCAAAATCCGTTTTTTGGGCTCAAGCCATGTCGTCCTGATGGAAGCGTACCAGAACATTACTGTATCTGTGGATTCTCAGAACGTGCCGTACTCCCCGGAGGTAATTTTTTCCCGGTCAACTAGACCTAGAGACCTAAGATGTTACCGTTATACATCTTATCAACTAACTATAAACTATGTTAGAGCTTCCTGCCCCCTACAGGGAAGAGTCCTACTAGACTCTGGAAAAGTCTCGAAGAGTACATATACCTATGTATGAATACCAGGCAAGCTAATATAGTGGTCTCGCCCTATATTAAGTAAAGCATAGTTTGTAAAGAACCACTGCGTCAATATGAAATATCGACCAGTTCTCCGCACAATACTTGTATTGGACAAAGGTTTTATATCCGCATAGGAGGAAAACCAATGCAACATAGCTTGCATAAAGGAACAATTCTATTAGAATTATCCCAGATAAGGTACATAGAATGAATGCTCAATTATACCAATAAATTGACACAGGTGAAGGAGACGCAAGGTTCTCAAGAACCAGATTATTGACAGGCAATAAATAGACAGGTTAACCACAATTATATATATATATATATATATATATACATAAGAAGAGGATAACCCAAAACTTTAAGCATAAGTATGATTGTAAACAGAGCTTGTTTGTCTGAAAGAAAAAACGTTAGATGCCACTTTTAAGATACCGAGGTATCAAAGTCATAAAAGCCTGTATTACAAATCAATGACATTAGCGTTAGAAACGCTCGGCACACATGTCTGCACTTATGCTAGGTTCACCTTCGGAAATGGAACAGTCTGGATGGGCAACACAGTGCCCTCACTTAGTTTGTAGTACAGTATGTAACTACACACTCACCCTGGAATTAATCGTCCCAATTAAGACCACTGTTCCTCGCAGAGTTAAACAGTAGGGTTAACACCGCGACCCACTGCTACCACAGATCTCTTTTAGTTCCTCTACTTGCTTCGCATAGTGGCGAAAGAACACTCTGGAAGACTTCCAGCCAGTGTATGAACGGAGATGTTCAAAATCCATACAATTAAAGAAATTTAAGGATGAGGCAACTTTCCTCGGATTGTGACCTGCGGGTGTATTGTCAGGATCCGCTCTGCGAATAAAATATGTGATTTTCGCTCTGAGTTGATTCAGAGATAAATTTGATCCTGATGTTTCTCCCCTGAATAGTTGACCACCCTTGAAGTCTGAAGTTCTATGAAGATAGACCTTTAGGCATTCTACTGGACATAGAGATGCATCTTCTTTCAGAGGGCAGATTCTCCAGGGACCCCACCTGTTGGTGGGTAACTCATTCTTGGCGAGAAACGTAGGATCCGGAAACAGGTTCAGTTCTCCCCCATCCAGGAACTGAACACGACCTGCCTCTCTCGAGAGGCTACAATCTCACTAACCCTGGCCCCGGACGCGAGTGCAAAATAGGAAAATAACTTTTTGTATCAAATCCTTTAACGCACACTCTTCATTGTTCAACAGAGAAGCGAAATGAAGAACTTGTCTAAAGACCATGAAATGGGCTTTGGAGGTGCTGAAGGTCTGAGCCTAGCACAGGCTTTCGGGACTTTATTAAAGATCTCGTTACCTAGGTCGACCTGGAAGGCATATAGAATGGGTTTTGTCAAAGCAGACTTACACGCTGAAATCGTGTTCGCTGCCAACCCTTGACCATGGAGGTGGAGAAGAAAGATAAGCAGAAGTCTGTCAAGATCTCCTGCGGATTCTTCGCCTTGACAAAAGGCCACCCATTTTCTCCAAGATGACTCATATTTCCTTCTAGTAGATTTGCACTTATATTCCTCAAGGAAGTCTATACTGGCTTTCGAAATCCCGAAACGCTTTCTCACCGCTAGGGAGAGAAAATCATGAGCTGCAGGGTCCGGGTTTTCTGTAATGAAGCGCAGACAGTTGACTTCTGGACTCGCTGGGTCAGGACTGGATCTGGTAGTGGTACAAACTTCAGCTACAGTTCCAATGCCAGGAGGAACCACACGCTGTTCGGCCACTTGTGGGCCACTATTGCCACTACCCTTTGAAGGATCTCAGTTTGTTGAGGACCCTCAACAGAAGGTTGTGAGGAGGGAACAGATAAATCTTGGACCATCTGTTCCAGTCAAGGGACATCGCGTCCACTGCTTCCGCTAAGGGGTCCTCGTACGGGGCACGTACAGGGGCAACTTCTTGTTGTCTTTCGTCGCAAAGAGGTCTATCTGCAGTTCTGGGACTGATTCAGAATGAAGGAGAATGATCCTGCGTCTAAGGACCATTCCGACTCTATCGGTGTGAACCTGGATAGAGCGTCCGCTGTCACATTGCGGACTCCTTGAAGGTGAACTGCCGACAGGTACCACTTCTTCTTTTCCGCCAATCGGAAGACGGCCAACATCACCTGGTTGAGAGGTGGTGACCTCGATCCTTGTCGATTCAAGTATCTCACAACTACCTCGCTGTCTATCACCAACCTTATGTGGATCGAGTGACGCGGGGAGACTTTCTTTAAGGTAAGGAGCACTGCCCTAGCTTCTAGAAAGTTTTATGTGAAAGGTCTTGAATAGCTTGGACCAAGTCCCCTGGACTTTTTTCCGATGAGAGTGACCTCCCCATCCCTCCTTCGAGGCGTCTGAGTGAATCGTCACCGACGGGGGAGGTGGCTGAAGAAGAACCGACTTCTTTAGATGTCTGGCTTGGGACCAAGGCCTGAGAAGAGTACTTAGCCGAAGCGGCTGGTCTTCTCAGATCTCTTCACGCGTTTGATGCATAACTTCTCCAAACTCCGATTGCATCCTTTAGCTGTGCTCTTAGCACTGGGTCTGTCACCGAAGCAAACTGGAGAGAGCGCAGTACTCTCTCCTGCTCGTGTCTTGATATCCTTTCGGAATCTTGAAGTCTCTTGACAGAACCCGCTATCTCCTTCCTTTTCTTCGCCGGGGTGGAGAAACGGTGTGAAAAAAGGTCCCAGTGGATTCCCAGCCACTGGAACTTTTGAGATGGAGAAAGTCAAG
Organism: Palaemon carinicauda; assembly: GCF_036898095.1. NCBI lineage: Eukaryota > Metazoa > Arthropoda > Malacostraca > Decapoda > Palaemonidae > Palaemon > Palaemon carinicauda. The sequence continues at coordinate 13,090,718 of NC_090756.1, read as the reverse complement.
ACTTTTTCTGTTGATCTTGAGGCCTAGGTACTCTAGGAACTGGATCACTTGACTGGAAGCTTGCAAGCATTCTGTCTCGGATGCTGCCCACACCAACCAGTCGTCCAGGTAGGCTACTACCTGAATTCCCTTTAGGCGTAATTGTTTGAGAGCTACGCTTGCAAGCTTCGTAAAAATCCTTGGGGCTATGTTTAGCCCGAATGGCATGGCTCCGAAGGCGTATAGTCTTCGTTGTAGCCTGAACCCTAGGTAGGGGGAGAGTCGATGGCTAATTGGAATGTGCCAATAGGCGTCTGACAAGTCTATAGAGACGGAATATGCCCTCTTGGGCAGTAAGGTCCTTATGTGTTGCAGTGTTAGCATTTTGAATTTGCAATTCACTATGAACTTGTTGAGTGGCGACAAGTCCAGAATGACTCTGAGCTTTTCCGAGTCTTTCTTGGGAACACAAAACAGCCTCCCTTAGAAATTGATGGGCTTCACCCTTTGGATCACCTTTTTTCTCCAACAGTTCTTGAACGTACTCCTCCATAACGGGGGTGGAGTGTTGGAAAAACCGAAGGCACGGGGGTGGAGTGCTGTACCAGCTCCCGCCCAGTCCATTCTTGAGTAGGCTGTGGGCCCAGGGATCGAAGGTCCACCGATCCCAAAATTTTAGAAGTCTCCCTCCTACCGGTATCACCTCACTTGGACTGCCGTCCTGAGGTCTTGCCTTCCTGACCACGACCACCCCTGAATCCCCTTCCCCTTGAGGGGCGTCTAGACGAGCCTCTGGCTGCTCCTCTAGGCTTTGCTCGAAGGGAAGTAGACTGCCCTTCGAACGCTGGGGTGAATGCCGTGGACTGTGTCGACACGGCCTGGGGTACCCACTAAGAAGTGGTCGGGGTTTTTGCCACGATCTGGGGCACTGGGGGCAATGGCAATTGCAGTTGCTGTTGCTGTCTAAGAGGCTTGGCTGGCCGAGACGGTAGCCTAGTCTTCATAGTCTTCCTCTTTGGTTGAGGACCCTCATCCGGGGAAGACTTTTTTTTGATAGCCAGGCCCCACTTCTGGAGAAGGTTTCTATTCTCCAAGGCAGCCTTATCAACAACTTCTTTGACCAAGTCGGTAGGGAAAAGGTCTTTTCCCCAAATGTTGGAGGAGATTAGTTTCTTTGGCTCGTGCCTCACCGTAGCCGAGGTAAACACGAACTCCCTACAACCTCTCCTTGCCTTGTCGAAGCCATAAAGATCCTTCGTCACTGTGGCCAGATGAGACTTGGCCACTACCATGAACATTTCATGGACTTTGGGGTCACTTGCCATCGTCTCGAGAGTAGTCTGAAGAGACATTGAGGCAGTCAGTCTTTCTTTTGTATCGAACTCACTTCGCTAAAGAAAGTCAGACAGCTTAGGGAGGTCCTTGCCGAACTGACGTCCGGCAATATCAGCCTCCAACTTTCCAACTGAGAACGTAAGATGGACGTCCTTCCAGTCTTTGTGGTCCATAGGCAGGGCCAGCGACAAGGGTTTACACTCCTCTAGGGAGGGGCAAGACTTGCCGGCCTCGACTGCTTTTAGTACAGCCAGAAACCCTTTCTGTAAAAAGGGGAAGGCTCTAGTAGGCGAGGACACAAAGGAAGGGAGCTTCCTATTCAATGCGGCTACCTTTGAGTTAGAGAAGCCCCTCTCTTTCATCGAGGATGAAAGTAGAGCTTGAGCCTTAGCATGGTCCATCACTATGACCTCCTTCGGCTCTGTCTCCTCCTTTGAAGCTGGTTCCTTCCTCAGCCGGACATAACAGTCCGGATATGATGCCTTGCTGGGTCAGAATTCCACCTCCTCCAGGGGAACTGAGCCCAGCTTATCCGAGATGACGATCTTTCCAGTCGTCATCGGCATGTGCTCAGCATACCTCCATGGGTTAGCATCTGAGCACAAGGGAAGGTCTTTCACATTGAGCTTTTTCTGGGGCCCATGTGATTCTGCAAGGCACTGCATTCGCAGTTCCATTGCAGCCGCCTTCTCCTGATTCTCCTTCTGCATTTGTTGGATCATTCCAACAATAGAAGAGAGGGCCTGTCCCTGCTCTACTGGGAGACCGGCCGATGTAGAGGGAATAGGCTCCGGAATCTGAACCGGAGTAGCCGACACCTCGTCGACGTCTACCTCTACAACGTCTGGGGCTTGAACTTCATCCTGGGCTTCTGCCAGGAGGTCTTCCTCCTGACACCCGTCCACATCAGACATCCTGTCATCTAACTGGATGTCGTGCATCGCGACCGCGACTTCAGCATCCACCTGGATCTGAACTTAGGGGATCTCCTCTTGAGGCTGGGGAATCACTGCATCAGCTGATGCCTTAGGGAAAAGATACGCCCTCATCTTCTCACTTGGAAGATAAGGGCCAGAAATGTTCTTTTGGAAGCCCCTTACCCAGGTACGAAGCTTCTTCCTAGCTATTTAAAGGTCTCAGTAATCAGGTTAGTGCACACAGTACATACCTGAGGGTCCCAATACCGGAGATCATCCTTGGAGACAGCGTATGCTGCGTGTCTCCTACAAAACTCATGTCCGCAGAGGTTCTTGCTGCTGACATTGCAGAAAGCACTTCCCCACTTCGGAGTGTCCTTCTGTAAAGAGAAGAAATTTCCATGAGTATCAAGTGAACTATGTATCACTGGATATGCATAGTATAGCATAACAATTCAGAAAGGAAAGACACACACTTGTGTTTCCCTCACAACCCATTGTTGCAGCCTTCCAGATAATAAAATCAAAATGGTTTATCTCTTCTAGAGTAACCAATGCAAGGTTTCCAGAGGAAACAGGTGGAGCTCACACCTAAGCAATGATTTTAAAATCCTGGATAATAGACAGGAAAGAACTCAGCTTCCTATCTGTAGGGCAACAGCAAAGGGATGTGCAAGAAAAAACAATAGTGTTAGAAGACACAGTGCTGTGCCAAAACCCTTACCATAGTTTTCTTCTTACTGTATATGTTATACTGAAGAATACTAGTACAGTATAGGGGGATGTGTGCCGGCCTGCCTTTGCCGGCCGGCACACACCACAACTAGCTTTAAAGTATACTACTTAACAGCTATAGGTTCAAATGCCTGTGCCGGTCGGCAGCAACTGCCGGCCGGTAACAGCCAATGTTGGCCGGCAATGGCTGCCGGCCAGCAACTACACAAGGTAGTATCCAGCTGCCGGCCACACTCTTGGTGACCGGCAGACAAGGGCTGACATAAGCCGGCCGGCAAAGGTACAAGACCGATGCCAGCCGGCAGCAAAAGAACCAGAGGACTACACCTGCCCGGTTGCCGGCCTCATAGGCCGGCAGCCGGGTCAGGTACAGCACTAGAAGAAAAATAGAATGGATGCCGGGATAAGAGTGTACACAACCTCCAAGCCCGGCAACCGAAAGAGTGCATATAAGGAAGGGGAGAAATTAATTCAGGCTTCCTGACCAATGCCGTCTGGCTCTGCCGGCAGGCATGGATGAGGGACCAAGAGAGGTCCGGGCAGCACTCGAAAACATAAGACCCTTGCCGGCCAGCAGCTCTGCCGGCCGGCAAGGGGCTGAGTCAATTCCACATCCTAACCTATACTAGGTCCAGATGTAGAACGACGTACAGTACAGTAAGACCCCTGCCGGCCAGCAGCTCTGCCGGCCGGCAAGGGGCTGAGTCAATTCCACATCCTAACCTATACTAGGTCCAGATGTAGAACGACGTACAGTACAGTAATGGCTCGGCCATTACGAAGAAAGAGGGGGAAGGGACAAGAGGGTCCTGCCAACCTTGCTTTAGTGACAGATCACCCGCAGCCAAGAAACTTATCTTAGCCTAAGGGAGATCTAAGGGGAAAGGCCAGCAATACTTGCCAGCTCCCAGAGCACCAAAGGAAGGAAGGCGTTGCTACTCCCAGGGAAAGAACTTATCCTCCCCCGAGAACAGCAACAAGGACTAGTCTGGTAGATCACAAAAGAAGGAATCATATCCACAGAAACCTTCGGTAGTGACCTAAGGGAGCTAAGCTCCCTTTGTCTGTGTTAGGTCAGCGAGGGGGACTCAGCCCCAAGCCAGACAACACAGACTCAGACTAAAAAACTCTGTTGTTCTGTCCCTCTTGAACCATAACTACAGGAACAGGAAGGTACAGTAACACCCTAGTATAGTTTTATCGAAAATAAATTTGGAAAAAACCACTTAGGGATAAGCCCAAGGCTTAAACAGAGGGAAAGGGATTGCATACCTTCTCCGAAGAAAAGAAAGCAACCGGGGAGTATGATAAAGTATACTAAGGCTCCATAAGCAACTAGCCTAGGCACCAAGAGAATCGATTACCTAAATCACCGAAACTCACTCGTATACTATCTTGGAAATATTCCACACAGTCTAAAATGTATAAAATATAGCCTAAAGCTTCAATAAAATTTAATTACACTCGGAAAAACCATAATCATGCATGAAGTACTAGGACCAAACGACTAGGCTACATGGCCTAGCGTAGGCCAGAATGGCGAATACTTCGCCAAATAATACTAAGCACGAAAGGAAATCCTATGTAATGCTAAATAGCTAAAATTTATTAAAGCAAAACAACCAGGAATGTCGCTCTGACTAACTAATTTATACCTAGCGAGCGACAGCGTCCAAGACGCCTCTGGTAGGCTACGGCTCTTGTATCAAAGATTAATCCTATTAATCACTCAAAATTTTACCAAGAGCCTACATTTATACATAAAAGACACTATACTCAACTTATCAGAGGCCGACGAAGACGGAGAAGCCATGAAAAGTAGAA
>NC_090756.1:13060928-13075928 GCF_036898095.1 Palaemon carinicauda | reverse complement strand
CTTTGTTCCTCCCTCCCTCTGTCCCTTCCCCCTTCTCTCTTTTTCTCGTTAACTTTCTTGTTTCCTTTCTCGCTCTTTCAATTATATAAACAATACATACATACATACGGTACTCTCTAGTTTGGCATAAATTTCAAGGGTGGGGAGGGGGGGGCATGGGATCTACAGGGTATGCTTAATGCAGAAGGGGGGCGCTAGGCAAAAAAGTTTAAGAACCACTGGGATAGACAGAAGCAGTCGCTGATCCACTCACTCCTTTAGAGGAATATCGATTTCTTCAGAGCTTATTGATAATTGGTTTTTGTGGCGTCAACTTCAATTGACCCTAATGATGCCAGAAGATGTCAAATAGCATTTAAGGACGAAAATCCTCTGTATTTCTTGAATACAATTTTTATATCCTCATGTATAATATCCTTGTATCCTGTATCAGTGTCTTTACATCCTTACGAACATTGTCCTTAAAGGACTCTGTCATTATATCCGTAAAGTCAGAGCTTTCATATCCTTAAGGACAATGTCCTTATATTTTCAGGACAGTAGGATTAAACCTACCAGTAAATGTTCTTATACAGATTTTAAAGACCAACGTTTTTATTTCTTCAAAGTCATTGTCCTCATACTCACTAGGACAGTGTACATGTATCCTTTTCGATGTCAGTCCTATTGAAAACTGTGTCCTAGAATACCAATGACAAATCCTCCTTGACGGCTGTCTTAAATCCTTGAGGACAATGTCCTTATATCTTCGACGCAAATCCTCTATGAGAACAGTGTCCAGCGTCCTAAATTGTCGAAGACTCTCTTTATTACCTTAAAAGCAGGGTTTTCATAGTTTAAAGACTGTTGCTTTTATATCTTCAAGAAAAGTGTTTATGCATCATTAAGAGGATTGTCTTTTTTTTCTGAAGAACAGTGTCTTTATATCCCCAAGAGCAGTGTCTTCACATCCTCAAGAGCAGTGTCTTTATATCTCCAAGAACAGTGTCTCCACATCCCCAAGAACAGCGTCTTCACATTCACAAGAACAGTGTCTTCACATCACCCAAGAACAGTGTCTTTATATCCCCCAAGAACAGTGTCTTTATATCTCCAAGAGCAGTGTCTTTACATCCTCAAGAGCATTGTCTTTATATCCCCAAGAACAGTGTCTTCACATCCTCAAGAGCAGTGTCTTTATATCTCCAAGAACAGTGTCTTTATATCTCCAAAAGCAGTGTCTAAATATATCCAAGAGCAGTGTCTTTATATCTACAAGAAAAGTGCCTTTATATCCCCAAGATCAGTGTCTTTATATCCTAGAGGACAGCATCTTCCTATCCTCATAGAGTCACCAGTCCCGGCCTTCAGACGGCCACAGCTGTCCTGCACAAAAGATTTTATTGCCAAATAATTTCCTGTTGCGGCAGAATTTGTTGGGATCTTAACGACCACTTTGTAGGTCTCAGAGAGAGAGAGAGAGAGAGAGAGAGAGAGAGAGAGAGAGAGAGAGAGAGATCGGAATACGCTTAAGTAACATCCAAACCTAAGTCAACAGACCATGTTTTAACTTCGTTCAACTTAAAAGGAGAATCTATCATTCAAGTCAACACAATAAAACTAATACTAGACTCGTGTAAGGAAAGATGATAATTAAATATTAATGTTTCTCTATAATTCATTGATTAGTGCCGATTCTATTACAGGGGAAAGCAAAGAATTTCAGAGCAGTATTGCTGGATGACATAATTCTACAATATCAATTTCCTCATTGATGAATCTGTTAAATGATGGAAATTCATATCAGAGAAAATAGATATATTAAAAGATTGCAATGGAAAAAAAACAGAGAGCAATAAGAGAGTTTCTTTCTATATTTTGTTGTATTTTAGGATGATAAACATAATAAAACTGGGATGCTTCTCTTAAAATCGTTGTAATGTAAATACAACTGAAGAGGAAATGATATTTGATATGTTACCGAACGTTACATTTCAGGGATTATGAGGTTTGTTAAGGATTCCATATATTTCATCTTTTTTCTCTTTTCTGTCTTTTGAAATATATTCTTTATTACCTTCGCCAACGAAGTTTTAAGTAGGTTATAATTTACCCCCCTGTTTGTGTGTTTGTTTGTGAACAGATTCCTGAAAACAATTTTAATCGTAGAGTAATGAAACTTGCAGGGATTAACTGTTATTCAAAAAGCTTAAAGTCGTTAAATTTTGGAAGGTCAAGGTCAAAAGTCAAGGTCACGGTCAAGAAAATTTCCAATTCACGTAATTAGCCATAAATTTGGACGTTAATGTCCCAAAGACTTCAAACTTGGTTCATATTTGAGTGTAGCAAAATCCACGCCAACTAATACATGATGGTCAAAGGTCAAAGTCAAGGTCGAGCAAAATGTCGAGAAATAACATGCCTCGGCGGAGGTTTGTTTTCTACTGAGTGCCCGACTATTTCCATCTTTTTCTCTTTTCAGTCTCGTGAACTATATTCTCTATTGTCGATATTACAAATGGGATGGCTTGCTTTCACATCTTATTTATATATTCTTTGTCGATTTCATAGTTTTATCAAATTCATTTTCATAAATATCCATCCTCTTTTACTCCATAGATTGCTTTTATATTCGTTCTCAAGTTCATACTTTTATTTCAGATTTTTGATGATATCTTTCTCCACTATGAAGTTTTATTAGATATTCTCTCTCTCTCTCTCTCTCTCTCTCTCTCTCTCTCTCTCTCTCTCTCTCTCTCTCTCTCTCTCTCTCTCTCTCTCTCGCTTCATAGTATCTGTTCTATTCTCACAAAAATCAGTTTTATTCAAATGTTCCTTATAACTTTCTTTTGTGCTCCTTAAAACTTTATCGTATTTTATCTTTATCTTTCATTTTATTTATTTGCTTATAGGGAATAACTGTGTTAATCCCTGTTATAACCAACAATTAAGTATTAATTCAACCAATCTTTTTTATAATCATTTTAATCCTGCATTTTCCTAAATAGTAAGTTTAACCAAACATTTATTTTGATTTATTTACGAAATATTTTTATACAAAATTCATTTGAATAATTTCATTTGAAATATATTGAAACTAATTTTGATCCAACTTTCGTTATTGCCATAAAGATATAAATGTTAATGTTGATCCGATATTATAAAGATTCCTTTGATCCAACATATATTGGAATATTAGTTTCAATTCAGTGTTATTTAATAGTTGTTTTAAGTAATGTATCAGAAATCTAACTCAACTTTTTTTTTTTTTTTTTTTTTTTTGTAGTATAACAGAAGTGAATGAAGAGCTAAAGCAAACGACAGATCACAGACAACTAACTTCATTTACAGACAACACTAGTTTTTATAGGCACCTATAGTACGTGTTGAATAGTGGGGGGGGGGGGGTCGTAGGGAAGGCTTGGGAGGAACCTGTAAGGGGGAGAAGATCGAGAGGGAGGTATAGAATTAGATGAGATAAGGGGAAGGATGATATGGAGAGAAGAGGTTTGATGGATTAGGATGCCTTTGATGGAAGGCATTGGAGAGGGTGCGTCAGGCAACCGACCCCTTAATTTAAGGATAATGGTGAAAGAAGAAAAAACTATTATTCATAGGGTCACATAAGGGTAACAATTGCATGTTTACAATCAACGGTTTTGCTGATAAGGTTGACATTGGCATAAAAATAGATAATATAACAAGGGAATAATAATAGAGTTTACATCAGCTTGTTACGTATAATGAATTAATTTGATTGTAGTAACAAAGAAGACGTGGATAGGGCATACTTCTTTATTTGTATGTGCATTAAAATAAATATCAGTCGAATTTATCCAGAATTTATTTCAAGTATTTATTCTAAAAGTAGTTTTCATCAGTAACTTTGATGAAAAGATTCTAAAGGTTTTAAAGGCCTTTCATGAATGGCAGAGGCAAGGGACAATGACATTGCCCTATCGAGCAGGGCAATGTCATAGAGACTGACCATATATACACATGATCAGCGCCCAAGCCCCCTCTCCACACAAGCTAGGATCAAGGAGGGCCAAGCAATGGCTGCTGATGACTCAGCAAATAGACCTATAAGCTCCCCATAACCCCCTAATCCTTTGCTCACAAGGATGTTAAGATTGCAGCGACCAATGGAACCAACAAGTTTGACCGGGACTCGAATCCCGGTGTGGTGTTCACCAGTCAGGTACGTTACCACATCCGCCACCACAAGACAATAGTATCATTCAAATATAATTTGTGATCTAGGGACTATTCAAATCGTAGTATTCAACTACTACCTTTCACATAATATTTAAATAATTAATAGTTTAAATCGAAAGTTTTATTTCAAACAATATGTTGATCCAGAATCGTTTGAAACAGTGACTTTGACCTATCCTTTATTAAAACAACAGTTTTAATATCCATTTATATGATTGTTACCAAAATTTATGTTTCATGTCGACAAAGATTTTAAAAGTAAAGGTTAAAGGTGTCTGGTTTCAGCTCCAGTTTCATCCGAATAGATGTTCACCAGAACGTCAGCCGGACAAGCCTAACACCCCCAATGTGGTGCCCAACCACAGCAGTGGCCTCCCCAGTAAACAGCTTAAACTAACGGTCCCGGGCTGGGATCGATCCGAGGCCATTTGAATGCTAGGCGAACAAGTTACTACTGTAGTAGCCAGGAGGCTAGTACATATTTATAATACATAGATTTTGATAAATATTTATATAAAGAAGAGGTTTTAATTAACCCATTTACCTTGAAAGAAATTTTGATCAATCAGCTATTTGAACAAGAGCTAAGATCCAACATCTATTTGAAGCAGCTTTGATCCAAACCCCATTTCAAATTTCATTAGAATGACGGGAAGGAAAAGTAAAGAATGTTGGGGAAGACTGTGAGGAAAACAGATTTTATTTCCAAAAACTTTACTTTAGGCAAAAGATAAAAATATCTTCTGCAGAAGTTTAAGAAAGATATTGGAGTCGGGCCAGACTCAATTCTTAAAATCCACCAAAGTTTAAGAGCTAAATCCTTAAAAAGAAAAAAAAAGAAGAAAAAAAAAATCATTGTTGATCATTTACCCAAAGGATACAAGTGTTAAAATCTGGAAACATTCAAGTTATTCAAGGTAATAATATTCAACTTAAATTACTGTTTACTGATCTGAATTCTTCTAATCAGGATGGAATTACAAAGAGAAATTGAATTGGAAAATACAACTTCTTCGTAATTTATTTAAGTAAATGAAAACAAAATTTCTTATATATATATATATATATATATATATATATATATATATATATATATATATATATATATATATATATATATATGTGTGTGTGTGTGCGTGTGTGTGTGTGTGTGTGTTTGTATGTGTGTGTATAAACTGCTATTACCAGATAAAACAAACGCCTTAATGGGCCAAATTAAATTTTATTCGACGGTCAGATTGAAATAAATATATGTATGAGAATTATGATAACACTACATCTCATACAATGTCCACTAACATTTCTTAGAAAATTTTCATAATGGAAAAGATAAGCTTTTGTAAACCAACTAAAAAAAAAGATTTGCTAATTATCATAATTAAGATATAAAGGGGAGGGTTTCTTAATGAAGTATTCATATAAGCTCCCTTCCTATAAAAATCGTTTCTATCAGTCTTTCTTTGGTTAAGCTCATCCTTCGAGTCTGGGCTACTAAAGGGTACTGGCTCTCGTCTCATTAGTTCCAAAGAAATATTTGTTTTTTGAAGTCCCACAATTGACAAATATGTCTCCAACCTTGTTGGACCTGTATATATGTCACGGGTTATGACTTTATTCAATTATATTCTCAGGTTATATACAGAATGAATAAATTTTTAATGTACTTGCCTACAGCGGCAGGAAGGATTCGTAAATATGGGATTTCAGTATTACCAAAATAAGAACAATATACTTGGTACAGCTTACAGTCCTTCCTGCTGCCATAGTTATGATTGGCAAATTGTTGACTCCTCCTTTTTTGTTGTTTACGAGGAAACTTCGAGACCGGTGAATGCGTGAGAATTCAGTACCAGCAGTACTAGCAGTCCAAGCAGTCTCAGCAGTCGAGGCAGTTCTGCCAGTCTGGTCAGTCCGGACGGTCCTTGGTAGGACCCACCACATGCCATTGAGCCCGTCTCCCATTGTCTGTGTGAGCCAGTCCTCCTGGAGGATGTCTTGGACGAGGCTCTGATAATTTTATTAAGAATCAAGGGTCCCTCAAGAGGCATTTGTGAATTATTCCCTTGGTTCCATAATTTGGACGGCGTAATTGGTGGCCACCTGGATGTACTCTGCTTCCTACGACTGATTTGCTCGTCATCGTCTCGACCTCTACTCGCCTTAGTGGAGGATTTGTGGAGAAAAGTCACGTTCTCCTAAGCATTGACTTCAATCTCTTCTTGCTCGGATGGACTACGGTGAGTACCAAGTATTTTTGGGGCAAATACTGAATGGTAATCGTAGCAATCTTTTGAGCCTTTGTTGCTGCCTATTAAAGTCCTTCCTACCTGCCATCGGTAGAGTACGGATATTCACGAATGCTTAATAGTTATAGAGAATTTATCTTGTCCTTACAGTGGTTTCGCAACTCTACTGAAGGTTGTTCGTGGGTTTATTGTACATAGTGGTAAGCTACTATTTGTTATTTTCTGGATAAATCAACATAAAATTGTAAGAGTCTCCTTTAATGCAAACTTACACGGATATTATATTATTTCAGGATAGGATTATCCAGCCTTGATATGGTTGTCATACTTGGTTTTTCTTGTCTTGACCTACTTACAGTAAGGTAACGGTTTGCATATTCCTATGTATAAGTGCTTCTTGCCATATTATTCTTACGTATATAATTTAAGTTAATTCTTAGGCTTTACCACTAACGTACAATTTCTGTATTTCCCATCCAGGTATGGAGGAGAAGCTGATTATTGAAGAGGAAGAGCCCTGTGTCATGCACTTGACACATTTGCAATAAATAATAAATTTAAATATTTCATAAGTGTATGAATAGACTTCCCTTCCGTATTTTAAGTACCTTATAAGGTGACTTCACAGTTTTTCAGCTTATGGCGCCCAACGTGGGGCCATAACGAAGGAAGTTGGATTTTTGTTATGCAGAATCCCATTAGTTGGTGAAAGTAGTCGGGATCCATTGTGTGAACTGAAATTTATTTCCTTTCAGATTTATTACATTAATATTTTTTCCCTTCTAGGATTATTAAATTAATATTTTTTCCCTTCTAGGATTATTACATTAATATTTTTTCCCTTCTAGGATTATTACATTAATATTTTTTCCCTTCTAGGATTATTACATTGATATTTTTTCCTTTCTAGGATCATTATTTCTTTTATAATTTAACAATGTCTGGTTTATCTGTGCTTATTGGGCAAAGGAAAGTCATCCGTAAAAAGGTGACTGAATATTTCAACAGGTCCTCCACATTCAATACTCTTAGCCAGGAAGAAAAATTATCTATCAAAGGTATTCTGGTAAATTATAAGAATAAGTTAACTGACTTGGACACTGAGATTTTGGATAAGAAATTTCCTGGGGATTCTGATAGTCAAGATTTAGAGATTGAATTATTATTATGTCAGGATTACATAGATAAGATTGAAACCTGTTTACCTCTCCTAGATATTTCTACGAGTATCCTTGGCTCTAGTAATGTTACCGATGTAGCCAGAAGTTTACTTAAACAACCTGTAGCACCTCTTCCCAAGTTTCGTAGTGTAGAAGGTGAAGATTTTTTGAAGTTCATCACAGAATTTGAGGGAACTACTAAACCTTTTAACTATCCCGATAGGGATTTGCTTTTATTGCTTAAACAACAAGTTGAGGGTAGAGGAAAGGTTTTGTTAGGTTCCTTGGAAGCGGATAAGCAGCATTACGCTGATGCCAAAGAATTGCTCATTTCAGCATTTGCATCAACCGATATTCGGAAGAATTCAGCCATTAAGAAAATTACTACTTTACATTTGAAAGATTGGGAAGACCCCTTTCTCTTTATTTCCGAACTCAGATCGGTATGTGAATCAGTGGAGACATTGAATATTAGTGTTGATGAGTTTATTAGGTATTTTGCTTGGTATGGGCTGAATGATAGTTTCCAGCGCCATTTAATTCCGATTACAGGCAAGACTCACCCTTCCCTGAATGATATTAAGACAAACTTTTTTACAGCATGTGAAAGATACGAGCATGACAAAAAGGTCGCCAAAGGTACAAAGAGTAAAATCTCGCAGAATGTACAGGACTTTTCTCGAAAAGAGAAAACGGTAAATTTAGCTGTAGAGGCATTAACGAGTGATTCAGATTCCAGGTCTTCACCCAGCTGTTCTTTGTGTCTTAAAGTTGGTAACGCTAATAATTCTCATTTTATTTATGAATGTTTAAAGTTCCCTTCCCCTACCGATAAGGTGCAAATTTTAAAATCTAAACATGGTTGTGTTAAGTGTGGTCAGTTTAGTCATGAATCTAGCAACTGTCATTTCAGATTTAGAAAACGTTGTTTTAATTGCCGTGGTTGGCATATGAGTTATCTTTGCGAGTCAGAGCCCTCCAAAGGCAGCAGATCTAAACAATCTGATAAAGTAAATTTTGAAACTCCACAAAAAGTTAACAGCGGTGTTGCCGTTTTATTGCACTCGTATGGAAACTCGGTGTTACCAACGTTTTCTTTCAGTATTGGCAGCGACATTTACAGAGGTCTAAGGGACAGTGGCTCACAAAGCACCTTCATCACTAATAGGTTAGCTGAAGAGAAAAACCTTAAAACTATCAATTCGAATGTTAAACTTACGGTGAGTGGATTTAATGGGAATAAAGAATATTTTACTAAAATTGTAGAAGTACCTGTGAAAATAGGTAGTTCGTCCTTTATAATTTTTGCCTTAGTTGTACCTGATATTAGTATTGCTTTAAAATTGCCTTTGCTTGGTAAAGTAATTGAAAAATTTCAAAACCAGGGTATGACGTTTGCTGATAAGTTGTTAAATAAACACACTCGTACTATTGATAATGTTAACCTCTTGTTAGGTACAGACTTTTTACATTGTTTAGCAGGTACCGACGTAATTTTTGGTGACGTTGATCCTTCGGTATACATAGATTCTCATGCTGGCATTTTATTGCAGGGTAATGTCGATTTGATGTTGAAAAACATAACCTGCCTAAATGTAAACCCAGGTGTTTTGAATTCTGTACCTGACGGTAATGTTCGTTCGGTTTCTACGGTGCATGTTTGTAGTAGCTCGTTGTTATTAAACACGAGAATAGATTTTCTGTCTGATGGGGACCAGGACAACGGTTTTGAAGTAAACTGTTCATTTTCAGTTATCAATGACAAAGGTAAACTAATGGAAAGACAATTGCAGCAGGCCACTGAACAAATTTTGGAGTCTGAATGCGGTCATTTTTTGAATTATGATCAAAATGTGTATAATGATGAAAGTGTCGAGCTTAATAATCAGTTGGTCGATTTTTCAATTAAAACCATAAATCAGAGGGAGTCTGATGGACGAATTATGGTTCCTTTATTATGGAATGGCAAAGTCTCCCATTTGTTGTCTAAAAATGAAAGACTGTCTAAATTAATACTAAAGTCTAATTTTAGAAAACTTAAACAGCGAGATGGTCTCCTACAACTCGTTGATCAGACCATAAGGGAACAGATTAATGCAGGAATTATTGAACCCATCCCTGATCTTGATGTTTTTAAAGCTGAGAATCCTCAATATTCCTTTCTGCCTCATATGCCAATATTTAAACCCGACAAAGACACCTCAAAGTGTAGGGTGGTCTTTTTATCGAATCTTAAAGACTCGGTAGATGGTAGTTCTTTGTCTCATAATCAGTGTATGTATTCTGGACCTGCATTAAACCAAAAGCTATCTTCGTCATTTTTGAATCTGAGATTTGACAGGAAATTACTTATTTTTGATCTTAAGAAAGCTTTCAATATGTTGGCTTTGACCGAAAATGACCAGGCTAAACTTTTATTTTTTTGGTTCAAGAATGTCGGCAAAGGTGATTTTTCATTAGTAGCTTTCAAGAATTTGAGATTACCTTTTGGTCTTCGATGCAGTCCTTTTTTACTAATGATGGCTCTTTATTACATTTTGATTTTGCAGCACTCTGAGGATCCTCGCATATCGGACTTGAAAAGGTCCATTTATTCGCTTATCTACATGGATAATGGGGCTATTACTGTTAATACTAAAGAGGAGTTAAAATGGTCGTACCAACAGCTTCCTCGTATTTTTAACCCTTATAGGTTTTATATTCAGCAGGTTGTTACTAATGATATAGCCTTACAGACGGAAATAGACGGAGAGACCGAAGTAGTTACCCCTAGCACCAGTAAATTGTTTGGACTAACATGGGACAGGATTTCTGATGAAATTTTTACTAACCCTATATGCCTTGATTCAAATGCCAAAACTAAGAGGTCTATTTTACAAACTATTGCCTCTCAGTTTGATATTTTTGGCTTTAATATGCCCTTGTTTAATCGCTGCAGATTATTTATGCATAAGCTACAGTGCCAGAAAACTTTAAGCTGGGATACAGTCTTGGCTACAGATTTGCAGCGAGAATGGAGCAACATTTGCAAACAGTTAAATAGAGCTCCTCCTATAAGAGTTCAACGATCTGTAGGTCCTAGGGATGGTAAATATAACATTTTGGTATTTTCAGATGCAAGTAGAGATATTTACGGTTGTGTTATTTATTTGCAGCATATTGATACAGGCCATCTAAGTTTTATTCATGCCAAGAACAGAGTGGTTAATAAACAGTTAAAGAATAAATCGATACCTGCTCTTGAACTAAATGCCGTCCACTTAAGTGTTGAGTGTGCTCTGGATATTTACAAAGATTTATCTGGCCCGTCTTGCATAAAACCCATAGAAATTGAGAATATTATGGCCTATACAGATTCTCTTTGTACGTTACATTGGTTAAATTCTGCGTCTTTGAAGCTAGACAAATTAAATAAACATTCTCCCTTTGTTTTGAACAGAATTAATAATATACAGAGATTGTGTGAAATTTATCCTGTCAAGTTTAATTTCATTTCTGGTAAGAATAACCCTGCAGATTTAATTACTAGATGTGTATCGTATAATCAGCTCCATAAGTCATGTATTTTCACAGGGCCAGATCTTAGCTTGACAGAAGTCCCTGAATTGTCCATTACTATCCCAGCATTTGAGGTTGCCACGGAGATTCATTCGTCTCCTTTAATTGGTGCTACCGAAAATTTAAACCACCTTGTTGATTTGGAAAGTTATTCTTGTTTAAGGAGACTTCTACTAGTTCATCGTAGAGTATTTTTGGCCTTACACAAGTGGAAATTAAAGGCAGGAATTTCTTTTTCTCCAGTTACTAACTATTTTGCCTCCTCTCTGAGTCATTTGTTACACGTTGAACAATGTAAGTATTTCCCTGAGGTTTATTCTTATTTTCAAACTGGTATGAATTCTAAGAAAGAGATTCCTCCGATCATAACACAGTTAAATTTATTTATGGATGAACAGGGTATTTTAAGAGTGAAAAGTAAGTTCAAGAAGTGGAATTATAATATTAACGTCAAATTTCCAGTGCTATTACATCCAGACAGTCATTTAACCAAGTTGATTATTTGGGACGCACATGTAAAATTATTACATTCAGGTTGTTATTCTGTGTTAACTGAGCTTAGAAGGTATTACTATATTCCTAAACATTTTTCAGTTGTCAAAAAAGCTCTCAAGCAATGCATTCATTGTCGAAGATTTAATAATCGTACCATAAAATTAAATCAAAATTCTTATAGAGACTTCCGATCAGATCCTCCTAGAGTTCCCTTTGCAAATGTTTTTGTTGACTATTTAGGACCTTTCAACGTGAAAAATGAAAAGGCGACACAGAAAATATGGTTATTGTGCATAACTTGTACTTGGTCAAGGGCCATTAATCTAAAGGTCTGCAGAAGTTTGAATGTATCGGATTTTCTTAGAGGTTTCCAATTACATTGTTTTGAATATGGCATACCCCAGTTGTGTATCAGTGATTTAGGAACGCAGTTGGTAGCAGGTGCTAATATTATAAGCTCATTCATCAATGACTCTCAGACAAGATTGTATTTTGAAGAAAACTATGTGAAACCTTTATCCTTTCAGCAATATTTTAAGGGTTGCAGCCAGCTAGGTTCTTTGGTCGAAGTATGCGTTAAGATGGTAAAACGATTAATCTTTGGAGCTATAAAAAACAATGTACTTTCATTATATGATTTCGAATTTCTCGTGTGTAATATCATACATCTCGTTAACAGACGACCGATAGCCTTTAAAGAGGCTTTAAGAGATGACTACATTGATTATGTACCAGAGCCTATAACACCTGAACAGCTTATCAGAGGATATGAGTTGACTTCACTAAATTTGATTCCTGAGTTACAGCCTTTTCCAGAGGATCCAGATTTTCATCCTACCAATTGTCATGTTTCAGATATTTCTAAAAATTATATAAAATTATGTAAAGTCCGAGATGCATTGTTAGATACCTACCATAGTGAATTTTTAGGTACTCTTATTCATCAAGCTGTTGATAGAAAAAGTCGGTATCGTCCCATCTCGCACAAACTGACAAAAGTAGGAGATATCGTTCTAATAAAGGAAGAATATACTAAAAGAAGTAATTATCCATTAGGAATAATTTTGAAGATTTTTGTTAATGATCTGGGTGAGGTTACCCATGCTTTGGTCAAGAAGGGAAAAACCGGTCAGACCACCAAGATTCATGTTACTAATCTTATCCCCATGTTGGAGAACACTCATTTTTGTCCTGACAGTCTTTCCCCTGAAAATAATTTCTTGGGTAAATCCTCACGTCCCCGCAGGAAAGCTGCAGAAGCCAGTGAGGCAAGGACAAGACAAATGCTTCACTAATTCATGTTTTGTTTTTAATTTTAAATTTTACTGTATGTCCATGCATATTTTATACATTCATTAGCGGATGAAAACTTTTTTTTTATGGAAAAAGTTTCCATCTTCTCCCCAGGACTATACAGAATGAATAAATTTTTAATGTACTTGCCTACAGCGGCAGGAAGGATTCGTAAATATGGGATTTCAGTATTACCAAAATAAGAACAATATACTTGGTACAGCTTACAGTCCTTCCTGCTGCCATAGTTATGATTGGCAAATTGTTGACTCCTCCTTTTTTGTTGTTTACGAGGAAACTTCGAGACCGGTGAATGCGTGAGAATTCAGTACCAGCAGTACTAGCAGTCCAAGCAGTCTCAGCAGTCGAGGCAGTTCTGCCAGTCTGGTCAGTCCGGACGGTCCTTGGTAGGACCCACCACATGCCATTGAGCCCGTCTCCCATTGTCTGTGTGAGCCAGTCCTCCTGGAGGATGTCTTGGACGAGGCTCTGATAATTTTATTAAGAATCAAGGGTCCCTCAAGAGGCATTTGTGAATTATTCCCTTGGTTCCATAATTTGGACGGCGTAATTGGTGGCCACCTGGATGTACTCTGCTTCCTACGACTGATTTGCTCGTCATCGTCTCGACCTCTACTCGCCTTAGTGGAGGATTTGTGGAGAAAAGTCACGTTCTCCTAAGCATTGACTTCAATCTCTTCTTGCTCGGATGGACTACGGTGAGTACCAAGTATTTTTGGGGCAAATACTGAATGGTAATCGTAGCAATCTTTTGAGCCTTTGTTGCTGCCTATTAAAGTCCTTCCTACCTGCCATCGGTAGAGTACGGATATTCACGAATGCTTAATAGTTATAGAGAATTTATCTTGTCCTTACAGTGGTTTCGCAACTCTACTGAAGGTTGTTCGTGGGTTTATTGTACATAGTGGTAAGCTACTATTTGTTATTTTCTGGATAAATCAACATAAAATTGTAAGAGTCTCCTTTAATGCAAACTTACACGGATATTATATTATTTCAGGATAGGATTATCCAGCCTTGATATGGTTGTCATACTTGGTTTTTCTTGTCTTGACCTACTTACAGTAAGGTAACGGTTTGCATATTCCTATGTATAAGTGCTTCTTGCCATATTATTCTTACGTATATAATTTAAGTTAATTCTTAGGCTTTACCACTAACGTACAATTTCTGTATTTCCCATCCAGGTATGGAGGAGAAGCTGATTATTGAAGAGGAAGAGCCCTGTGTCATGCACTTGACACATTTGCAATAAATAATAAATTTAAATATTTCATAAGTGTATGAATAGACTTCCCTTCCGTATTTTAAGTACCTTATAAGGTGACTTCACAGTTTTTCAGCTTAGGTTATATTTTATTGTTTTTTATAGTTCATATACACCATCAGATTTCCAAAGGGCACGTCTTGAACTTTTTTTTTCTTTTTTGTGGTCTCTGGGTCTTTAATCGTTTTAATTCCTGAGGTAATATTTATGTTTATACAGTATATATATATATATATATATATATATATATATATATATATATATATATATATATATATATATATATATATATACATATATATATATATATATATGTATATATATATATTTATATATATATACATATATATATATATATATATATATATATGTGTGTGTGTATATAATATATATATATATATATATATATATATATATATATATATATATATATATACGTACATATACGTACATATATATATATATATATATATATATATATATATATATATATATATATATATATATATATTCTGTGAAGCTATAATTGAAATATCAATAAAAACCATAAACACATATTATTTTACGTCAGTGAAATCGTTAACAAGAAATTGAAAATGCAAAATCAAAATATTAAGCAAAATTTCTATTTCTATCTTACTCATTGGAATTTATTTTACCCTGTTTGTATAACCAGTAATTTTTTCTCTTTCAATTTTGTCTATCATGAACCAAAACAGTAGGAACTCAGAACCAAATGATTGTTTCAAAAAAACATTCCTTC
>NC_090756.1:13050928-13053428 GCF_036898095.1 Palaemon carinicauda | reverse complement strand
ATTCTCTGACTCAATAAGCGTAATCCAAACAATATTCATATAGACACGAACTTACTTTTATTAGCTTTTTGCATATTAGTATATTTACATTTACAATTTTACATGGATTCTTCTGATGGTGGAATTTTACAAATTAGAAGAAAATTGAAAATATAGATAAAGAGCTCAATGGCTTTAAAAAATCAATATTCTAAAAGTGTGAGTTTCCCAATGTGTGGCCCCAATTTCCCCACACCAGAAATTGCCCCTTGGAAGAAGTCCCTCTGGCTAAGAACCACTGGTCTAACTCATCAACAAAAATTTTGCTTTTGTCCGTCTCAATCATGTCTATATCAGGATGCATTCTTCTTGAGGCCCTGAGTGTAGTAGAGAAATAAACACCAACTTCTTAATTGTAGGCCATTTTTACAGTAATTCTTTACAACAGACAAAATCAGTGCTTCCTAGACAACAGCCTGATATCAAATGATCACTGAGCGACAATGAAACAGTGTTGCCAGATCAGTAGTGAATATAGCTGTTGCCATATAATAAGCAAAACACGTGAATATTCAATGTATAATGACACATATAGGGAAGCACACGAAGAGCACATAAATATAGACAAAATATTATATAAATGAGTAAAATTATTACCTGACATGTACCTACATCATACAAAACCCTGTTCTCTCTTCAGGCAGGATATTCCATAGCACAGGGCAGTTAAACAGAATACCCTACGGGTGCTCCACCTTTAACCAATTGTTTACATTTGGCTAGAGTTTATCCTTAACTCCATGATGTATAGGATGCATATCCTAGTATTTATCCTGTCTATATCCTTCCAACTATGGTTTATAACCTAATTTCTCTGCTTGGAAAGAAAACGGTTACGAAGGAAGATATATTTTTGAACCAGGAAGCTTTGCTACAAGAGGTTGAGAAGCAATAATCAAAGCTCCTAAAATCAACAAAGAGCCCATCATGATATACGGAACGCCCAATCCACCGCTGATGTCCATCACAAAACCTGCAAGAGATTGAATAAGGAAAAGAAACGAATCATGCAGAATCAGGTCTTTTTGGGAAGTCATTAAAGAAAAAAGTCCCCATTCAAATTATCAACTGTATAAGATGATTTCTGTCTGTACCAGGTTATCCTACAGAAAGGTCAGTTGAAGAAGATACAGATTCAATGGAAAATTCTTATCAAAAACTGATATCAGGATTTACAACTGCCACTGAAACTTACACTAAAAAGATAAGGCACTTATATAATTTGGACAGTAGTTGTAGATTATGATAAAACAGAAATTATAAAGGTACTCAATAGCATTGAAGTTTCTAATTCACTTTGAATAGATCCTCGCTTACCAATAACCGATGGATAGAATAAGTTACAGATTCCCTGCGTCATCCGGAAGAATCCCCAGGTGGAGGACATGGCGTCTCCTCCAAACTGGTCAGCCAAGAGTTCATTGATCAGTGTCCAGAAGAAGGCGGTGCAGAGGGAAAGCGTGGTTGCGAAGACCAGTAGGTGCCACATGTTTGTGCACAAGGGAACAGTCATACAACCCAAGCCTCCGATTACCAAGCTGTTGGAAGTACATCATTGCTTGTTCTTATATGAAATGACAAGTAGTACTAGTAAAGTAATAGCCATGGCAATTATAGTAATGTCTAAATAGTATAGGCTCATAATTAGAAAAGGATTAATTTGTAAGATTATTGTAGGAATCCTTAAACGTTACTATTTAGGAGTTTTAAGTAGAGCAAACACATCACTGACAATATTACTGAGCTATAAGAAACATTACTAACCCTGCTATAAATCCACATCTCTTATTCGATTTCTTCCTGTTGAAAATAAATCCGCAAAACAATCTCATAACTACGTCGCAGATGAATATGTATGAGGCTATGGCCGAGTTCTGAAGGTCACTGAGTCCTATTGACCTTCCATATTTAGCTGCATAAAGAAGGGCACTGGGCAAGGCTGCAGCTGTGCACATAACCATTAAAATGTATACAAGATAAGCTGGATTTTTCAAGAAGGAGAGATCTATCGCCTTTTTCTTGATCCGCTGCTCAGCGCCTACAGTAGCCCTCAACTGTCTGATCTGCAGGTCAGATTTACCGTTCTCTATTTGCATTTTTTTCCAGTAGTCTTCTTGAACTATTTTCTGCTGCTGTTCAAAAGGTCTCATGAGCATTCCAAGCACTACCAACTGGAGCATGATGCCTGCTATCAATATGAATGATCCTCTGAGGCCAAATTCTTGGTTAAGTATGACGATCATTGGAGAAAATAAAATACCTCCCATGGGATTTCCAGCTGCCTTAATTCCATTAGCCAAAGAACGCTTCTCCTGGAAGTAATCAGTTACCAGGAGGAAACCCGGTGTCTCAGCCATACACATGCCGATTCCTAGTGGGAGTAGCAACTGTTTACATATATAATATTGCATGTCGCACAGCCACATACAACATAAGAACGGATTTCTGAATTTCTAGAACT
>NC_090756.1:13028428-13040928 GCF_036898095.1 Palaemon carinicauda | reverse complement strand
GTAGATTATGTGATATTAGAAAAATATCTAAAAAATACATTCTGTGTGAAAATTTAATTTATAAAAGACGATCTGTATAAAAATGTCAATTAAAAAAGACTTTCTGTATAGAGATGTAATTTATAAAATATACTCTGTATAGAAATGTCAATGAAAAAAAGATTTTCTGTTTAAAAAATTTAATCTAAAAAAGATACGCTGTATAGAACTGCTAATAGAAAAACACTGTATATAAATGAAAATGAAAAAAGACACTCAGTATAGAAATGTTAATTTAAAAAGATATTATATAAATGTAAATTGAAAAAGACACTCTATAGAAATGTCAATTAAAAACACTGTTTATTAATGTAAATTAAAAAAGACACTTTGTACAGAAATATAAACTATAGAAGACACTCCGTATAGAAATGTAAATAAAAAATACACTCTTTAAAGAAATACAAATTCAAATATATTTTAGCAGAATTCCCCAACTGTTCTACTTCGTTGATAAAAGATGAAGCAAAAACCCGCCATCTCTCAAATTACCTGACAATCAAATCTCCGAAATAAACATTCCATGTAATCTTACTGAAACCTGACATGTAATCACCAGAGTGTTATCAATAATCAGTGTGGCTGTATTATCAGTCTGAGGTCTGTTTAATATGCAAAGCAATATTATTCCCAGCCTCGGTATCTCCCAGATAGATTGGAATAATGAAGGCGATCAGACAAGGGAATGCAGGTTAGATCATTTGGTATTGAGAGATCAGTGAATAATTCTTATAATTATATACAATTATATATATACATATGTATGTATGTATATATAAACATATATATGTTGTCCCTATTATGTCAAGTGGCGGAATAATATGTTATTTGTGCTACAAGGTATTTTTTTTTTTTGAAAAGTTAAAAATATGAATTCATCTATTTTTTTGCATCTACAAAATTGTGCGTATATTTATATATGTTACACATATACTCATTTATATATATATATATATATATATATATATATGTATATATATATATATATATATATGTATGTATATACATTTATATGTGCGTCTGTATTAATATTATATACATACAGTATGTATGTTTTATATATGAAATATATATATATATACATATATATATATATATATATATATGTGTGTGTGTGTGTGTGTGTGTGTGTGTATAAAGGAGAAAGAATAAGTAATACCAAAGTTCTAACCTGAACTAAGTAAATCAAAGGGCATAAAATGTTTCCTAATCCTTAATAAACCAAACAAAAGACCATGATCAATGCAGGGGTCTTTTCATCTCGCTCCACAGAAGAGGAAGGGGAGTCTTTAGTTAACTCAATTGAATTATTAAACACTAACTGCAAAAGGGGATATTATTCCCCTACAGTAACTGGGAGAGTGAGGGAGAAGTGAATGCTAATATCAGCATAGTTTTCTTTTATATAATCTATTCCATTTTTATAGTTTATATATGACATTTCTGTTTTGATGTTGTTACTGTTTTTTTAAATGTTTTATTGTTCATTTTTCTCCTCATGTCGTTTATTTATTTCCTTATTTCCTTTCCTCACTGGGCTATTTTTCCGTATTGGAGCCCTTGGGCTTATAGCGTATTGCTCTTCCAACTAGGGTTGTAGCTTAGCTGATAATAATAATAATAATAATAATAATAATTCATTTCATCTATTTTATTTTTACAGTTTATATGTGATATATCTGTTTTGATGTTACTGTTTTTTTAAATGTTTTATTGTTCATTTTTTTCCTCATGTCGTTTATTTATTTCCTTATTTCCTTTACTCACTTGGCTTTTTTTTTCCTATTGGAGCCCTTGGGGTTATAACATCTTGCTTTTCTAACCTTAGCTGATAATAATAATAATAATAATAATAATAATAATAATAATAATAATAAGATTCTCAATTTCGTTTTGATATTTGACTTAATTAAATGATAATGGATTGAATGAAAGGATTTGACTTTTTATAAAAATTCTATATTGAACAATTCTCTTGATAGAAATTTATGAAATTAATCTAAATTGTGGGTTTTCTATCTACATAGACTTCCTCCCTTCTTTTAATGTATTAAATCAAATACCCAAGAATTGATTTAGTTTCCAGAAAATGAATATTCAATTCGTGAGTAATAGAGAACCCAACATTTTTTTTTTATTGAATAAAAACCTAATAGATGAAAAAGAATAAAAATTAAGAAGCGTAATTTATATATCAATATATTCATATAGGTCTTATGAATATTCTTTTTTTATTCATATTGTAATAATTTTTTTAATATTATCATTAATCTATGAATATCAGAAACTGTTTCATACTTTATATCAATAATTGCATCTAGAAAAAGTATTATTATTATTATTATTATTATTATTATTATTATTATTATTATTATTATTATTTCTTGCTAAGATACAACCCTAGTTGGAAAAGCAAGATGCTGCTATAAGCCCAGGGGCTCCAATAGGCAAAACAGCCCAATGAAGAAAGGAAACAAGGAAAAATTGAAATATTTTAAGAACAATAACAACATTAAAATAAATATTTCCTATATAATCTGTAAAAACTTTAACAAAACAAGAGAAAGAGAAATAATATAGAATAGTGTGCCCGAGTGTACCCTCAATCAAGAGAACTCTAACCCAAGCACTGATTATGTAACTGGTATATTGAACATCGTAGAAGATGATTCCATAAATTTCCGCCATTCTTATTCCAGTGAGCACTTGAGCCTCCTACGAGTATGTAATATAAGTTGCCTCGGAGCGGTGGTTGTAAGAGAGAGAGAGAGAGAGAGAGAGAGAGAGAGAGAGAGAGAGAGAGAGAGAGAGAGAGAGAGAGAGAAAAAGAGAGAGAGAGAGAGTCTCAAACCGGAGAGATTAGGTTCGTAAAATAATTATTTTGAGTGAATAACTTGTGAGACTGTTGGGTACTAAATATATATATATATATATATATTTATATATATATATATATATATATATGTATATATATATATTTATATATATATATATATATATATATATATATATATTAAATATATATATATATATATATATATATATATATATATATATATGTATATATATAAATAAATATATATGCATATATATATATATATATGCATATATATATATATATATATATATATGTATATATGTGTATATACATGTATATATAAACACACACACACACACACACACACATATATATATATATATATATATATATATATATATATATGTATGTATGTATGTATATATATATGTATATATATATATATATCTATATATATATATATATATTTATATATAAACATATATATATATATATATATATATATATATATATATATATATATATATATATATATATACATACATTGAATATAGTCAATGTTTAACATCACATAACCCATGATAAAATCCCATATATCCTTCCTATAGCTAAACAGAAAATCCTTCAAACAAAATCCGAATGAAACTAAATTCAGAATTTCAATAAATGTTCTTCCAGACATTAAATAAATATTTCAAATGAAATCAGAACAAATTATTCAGGATTAGAAATTGTTTGATCTTAACTAGATTCGTTTGAACAATATCTTCAAAGCCAAATGAACAGTATCTTGAGAAGAGAATATCCGAACCTATAAAAAGATCGGGATCTTTTCTGTTTGGTGGTCGCCACCAATTCTTAACCAAATTTTTATCATTAACACAGTTTTTAGTTTTGAATACGAATATGACATTTATTTTCACGAGAAATGAAAGGTAGTTGTACAAAAAGAGGATTTATTGTGCACTACTTTTCAACGCGCATTAATCAAGCACTAGTAATTAACGGGCGTAACAATACAGTCAGTCAGGTGTTACGCGGTAGGTTTGAAATAACCGTGGTAGGTTTGAGATAACAGTGGACGCGATGAATATTAACTACAACTTACAGTGTTGTTTACTGACATTTTAACTGAAGAAAAGCAGTTAAATTTCTTCAGAGATTCAATATAATAGAAAATGAGAAACTGTGTAAAAAGAGACATCAGATGATAATTGAAAAGACAAATGAAAGTGTAAAGTGGATTTGTGACAAGAGAGCTTGTCGTGAGAAAGTTTCAGTAAGAAAAAACACTTGGCTTGATGGCAGTTCCATTCCATTAAAGAAAATCATCCTCTTCATTTATTCATGGGCAAAAGATTATTCCAGCATTAAATTTTGTGAGGACGAATTGAAAATAAGTCACGATACTACAGTTGATTTCAACAATTACTTAAGAGAAGTAAGTTAACCTAACCTAACCAAAGTAACCTAACCTAACCTAGCTTACCTAATCTAACCTAGCTTACCTAACCTAACCTAACCTAATTATTATCTCCTAACCAGGGGGGGGGGGCGAACCCCCATTTAAATAAAAAATATTACTTAATCTTAATTAAACTAACCTAACCTAACCTAACTTAACTTACCTAACCTAATCTAACCTAACATAGGCCTAAGAGGTGATTATCTTTACATTATCCCTAATCTCTTCATGTCTCGAAAAAAAAAATGAATGTAATATTCGTATTCAGCACCAAAATCTGTACTATTGATGAAAATTTGGTTAGAAATTAGTGGCGACCACCAAACAGAAAAGACCCAAAGATCTTATATGTTTTTGGTATATTATTATTGAGTCTGTGATTTATTTGGAATTTTAAAAGTATTTATAAATCTAAATGTGCTTCTTTTCCGTTAGAGATGCGTAACCTTAAACGCTTAAAATCTTTAACAACTATTCGCTGTTTCACGAAGTTTTTCCCAAAGGTAATAAAACACATCCATTTTCCCTCCCTTTTGTGATGGCAATATGACGTCATAAAAATCGTTGATTGATCTCTGGAAAACAATAGAAAATGACGTCGTCTCGTCATCTGAGATGGACAGCGGAATCCCATTCAGTCAGTGAACAAAATCATCGTTTAAAACTTGACACCAGAATCAGAAATGTCGGAACCACATTGTGATGACCAAAGGCACCAACACTGCATTTTAATCTAATGCTTTTTGGTCTCATCCTTGAGTGAAGGGTCGTTTCCCTATACGTTCTATCAATGCCCAACTAATGGAATGCTATTTCAAATGAAGGATAAAAATATTCATCAGTTAATGGAATATTGTTTCTGTAATTTAATGATAAAATCAAAATAGTTAATTCAGATTCTGATTACGTTGAATATATTAAAAATGGATATATTTGTATATGTGATGATATTTACTCTAATAGTAAATCCCCATTATTAGACTTTCTCATAATGATTCTTATAAAATTTACGAGAGAGAGAGAGAGAGAGAGAGAGAGAGAGAGAGAGAGAGAGAGAGAGAGAGAGAGAGAGAGAGAGAGAGAGAGATATATAAAACAGACTTAACCTTGATATTTTGATTCATAGTGTAATGCTTCTTAAAAAAATGTGATATATAGACTAGGATTTAGAGAGAGAGAGAGAGAGAGAGAGAGAGAGAGAGAGAGAGATTATTTCCCCCTGCAAACCTCATGAAAAGATTTGATTAGTAATTATCAAAACAAACATTTTTCGATTGGTGTATCACCTTGCATAATAACCTAAACTCATTATTGTCTTTAACTGTACACTCAGAAGGGGACAAATCTCTCCCTGTCCTTTCCTAGAAGTGATATCATTTGGAGAAACTCTTTAATGATTAAACATTTACGAAGCAGGAAAAACAGACCTCTGTTTGAACTGGAAATTGAGTTGAATAAGATGTCTTAAAGAAAATTCTCCACTTTTTTTAATTTTATTCATCTTATTTTCGTTCGTTTTTTTCATGTTATTATCTCCTTATCTCACTCTCACAAGGAAATCTTTGAGTTTTCAACAATGTCCCAAATATTATAGCAAGGCTTATAGGAAGGAGGGTACTCAGCCCTAATATAAACTACTGTACCCCTAGGCCTATGAATGGCAGAGAGAGAGAGAGAGAGAGAGAGAGAGAGAGAGAGAGAGAGACTCCCAGCTATGATTTGTTGAAGAAAGACAGGAAGTAAAAGTTGTCATAAGGGAAAATTGGATGTCAGAATAGGATGAGAAATATGATGTGAAGTAGGATGTGAAATTGGGCGAAGGACCTCCGGGAGAAACGAAAAGGAACTTTTTACGGGATCAGAATTGTGGGGAGAAATTTGAGGAAATTACAACGTTGTTGGTTATAAAGAAAAACTCGTTTTCTTGAACTGTATCATCAGTCTCTCCTGCTTCATCATCGTTTTTTTATTTTCTCTTATTTCAAATTTCTCTCTTAAACTTTTCCCATAATGAAAAAGGCGCCTCTGGAGGAAAAGGGTCGGGAAAGGTTAAAGGTTGTTTAATCTTTGTGGTAGACAGATGATAAGAAGAACCTTCCCCTGGACACAAAAAATCAAAGGTTTTGTTTTTCCATTGGACACAGAAGGTCAGAGAAGGTTCTACGGTTCTGTTTTTTCATTATGAAGAAAGTTCTTCTGGAAACAGGATCAGAGAAGGTTCTGATTTGCCATTGGAAAAAAAGTTCCTCTGGAAACAGACTCAAACAGGGCTCTGTTTTCCCATTGGGAAGAAAGTACCCCTGTACACAGAAGGTCAGAGAAGGTTCTACATGGTCCTTAGGAAGAAATTGTCTCAGGATACAGGGTCAAAGAAGGTTCCGTTTTGTTTTTTTGGGGGAAGAAAGAACCTATGGAAACGGGAAAAAGTAACCAATGGAGACAGAAGAGCGAACAGAGGTTCTGTGGTATTGGCAAAGAGAACAGAAGGAGGTACACTCACTAGAAGAAGCAATTGTTGATGGAGGCGGGCCATTAAAGGTTTAAAGGTTTAAAGGTTTAAAAGCTACTTATGAATTGCAGAGGCAATGGATAGTGACATTGCCTTTTCAAGCAGGACAATGCCCTAGAGACTGACCATATATACCATATGATTAACACCCAAGCTCCCGCTCCACCCAAGCTGGGACCAAGGAGGGCTTGGCAATGGCTGCTAATGACAGAGCAGATAGGCATATATGCTCCCCCAACCCTGCCTCTTTAGCTCATAAGGATGGTGAGGTTACAGCAACCAAAGGAACTAACGAGTTTGAGTGGGACATTACTACATAGGCCTTATGTTTTCTCTGTAGTAACCTATCAATAAATTTAAGTCTTGCTTCTTTTATTCCTGAAAAATAGGGGTGAACGTCATCCAACTGTATCAAGAATAAAAGAGTTCGAATATGTCATTTTTCTTTTATATATTTATCTATTCATAGCCAGCCATTGTGATTTACAAAGGCTTCAATTTAACTAGTATTCTACGCTATCACCTGCGTTGTTAATTCATTATATACCTTTGGAAATATTGTTTATTGAAGCTAATAAAACTATAACTATGTAAATCTAAATGCGCTTCTTTTCCGTTAGAGATGCGTAACCTTAAACGCTTAAAATCTTTAACAACTATTCGCTGTTTTACGAAGTTTTTCACTAAGGTAAAACGCTTCCATTTTCTCTTCCTTTTGTGATGGCAATATGACGTCATAAAAATCGTTGATTGATCTCTGGAAAACAATAGAAAATGACGTCGTCTCGTCATCTGAGATGGACAGCGGAATCCCATTCAGTCAGTGAACAAAATCATCGTTTAAGACTTGACACCAGAATCAGAAATGTCGGAACCACATTGTGATGACCAAAGGCACCAACACTGCACTTTAATTTAATGCTCTTTGCTCTCATCCTTGATTGAAGAGTCGTATCTGTATACGTTCTAACAATAGCTTACAGCAATTCCTGTGTTGTAGGTTTGATAGTCATCAGTTAATGGAATTTATTTATATTATGGTTATAAGAAAAATTGAAATCCCAAATTTTGTCGAGCATTGGGAGATATGAAGTGGTTTTATATATATATATATATATATATATGCATATATATGTGAGTATATATATATATATATATATATGCATATATATGTGTATATATATATATATATATATATATATCAATTCTCTTTCTCTTGAGAAATCAGTGTATAAATTATATAGCCTTAATTGAGCTTGTGTCCTGAATACATATTTTTATCTTATTTACTTATATATCTTTTAAAAGAGAGAGAGAGAGAGAGAGAGAGAGAGAGAGAGAGAGAGAGCAACTAATTAGCTTTTTCATTTTGAATTTAAATATCCGTTTTATTAGTCACAGACAGATACCCAAAGCGACTACAGAGAGAGAGAGAGAGAGAGAGAGAGAGAGAGAGAGAGAGAGAGAGAAGCTAATTAGCTTTCTCTTTCTGAATACAAAATCAGTTTTGTTAATGAGACACACAATCAAAGCGGATGCAGTAATAAAATACTTCATAAATCAAATAGCTTCAACAAAATACGAAAAAATAGCAAATCCCAAAATACACTCGATGATATAATATAATATCGAGTTAGAATAAAATTCTATCATTCAACTCCATTTATAAAAACTCTCTGATTGACATTCAACGCTGGGAAATTGTTCGACTATTTCTTTCATAGATTTGCGTATTTGATGCGTATTTCAATATTCACTCAGATGCTTCGAGGTGTCAAATGATGCTTTGGAACAAGTTTGTAAAAACATGAATATTTAAATCGATCATTAATAGAAAGGTGGAAATGAGAGTCTGTTGGGAATAGCATCGATGTCTCTCTCTCTCTCTCTCTCTCTCTCTCTCTCTCTCTCATTAATAGAAAAGTGGAATTAAAACTGTTGTGAATAGCATTGATATCTCTCTCTCTCTCTCTCTCTCTCTCTCTCTCATTAATAGAAAAGTGGAATTGAAACTGTTGTGAATAGCATTGATATCTCTCTCTCTCTCTCTCTCTCTCTCTCTCTCTCTCTCTCATTAATAGAAAAGTGGAATTGAAACTGTTGTGAATAGCATTGATCTCTCTCTCTCTCTCTCTCTCTCTCTCTCTCTTTCTTCCAAAATATCTATTTTTTACTACTGCTGACATATATTTTTATTCCTTCTATACTGAGTGAAAAACTAGCACCTCTCTCTCTCTCTCTCTCTCTCTCTCTCTCTCTCTCTCTCTCTCGTTCTTCAATATCTTGAGGAAACCACAAATTTTTATATTTCCCGTTAAATCTCCTTTATCAAAATCTTCCTTTTCTTTTCTTTCTCTTCCTCTCCATTTATCACCTTCGACTTTCCACGAGGTGTCAAGGTCCTCTCTCTCTCTCTCTCTCTCTCTCTCTCTCTCTCTCTCTTTTTTTCCCCCAGCGACATAATAATCGTCGTTTCTTCGCGAGGCGACATCCATCAATATTGTCGTTCAAAAGGAATTTTTCTCCGAATAATTCCTTTCCATCCTTGTGGTCAGAAGCCTCATTTATCCTCATCCATTTCGGGTTTATTCATCTCAGTAACGCCTCTCGTCATATTAATTTTCAAATTTAGGTACATTTTGAAATATGTTAAATATCTATATATTTTTTTCTATTAATTGATTTTAATTCATATAAGATTCTGCTCTTCAGGATGGAGGTGTTATTATTATTATTATTATTATTATTATTAATATAACCATCTTCATCATCATTATTATTATTATTATCATTATTATATTATTATTATTATTATTATTATTATTAGTACCATTATTATTATTATTATTATTATTATTATTATTGTTGTTGTTGTTGTTGTTGATATCATCATCATCATCACCATCTTTATCATTATTATTATTATTATTATTATTATAAATATCATCTTCATCATCATCATCATCATCATTATTATTATTATTATTATTATTTAATAATGATTATTATTATTATATATAGCTAAGCTTCAACCATATTTGGAAAAGCAGGATGCTATAAGCCAAAGGACTCAAATAAAAAAAAATAGCCCAGTGAGGAAAGGAAACAAAGAAATAATTAAACTACAACAGAAGTAATGAACAATTAAAATAATATATTTTAATAACAGTAACCACATTAAAGTAGAACGTTTATACATACACTTTACAAAATCAAAGAAAATATAAAGAATAGAAATAAGAAATAAGAAATAGAATAGTGACCGAGAGTACCTACAAGCAAGATCATCAATAAATAGTTCTTTATTATTATTTGCATACACACACACACACACACATATATATATATATATATATATATAGACTGTATGTTATATATATATACATATATATATATATATATATATATATTCCTCCCCGCTGTTATCCCTACATTAAGGTGATCGGTTGCCTGATGCACCCTCTCCAATCAATACCATCAAAAGAATCCTCTGCACCAAACCTATTTTCTCCATATCATCCTTCACCTTATCCCACCATCTAATGCTCTGCCTTCATCTTAATCTTCTCTGTCTAACAGGCTCCTCCTAAGCCCTTCTAAACACCCCCCCCCCCCTCAACCACCTACCTTGCCTCTACCTTAGGCACGTTCTTTGACGTATGTAACTACCAATATATATGGATGAACATGATTGTGGCTTTCGTCATATTAAGAAAACAATATCTTCTACGTTGTATCTTTACATTTATTCCTCTAACTGCAGCTTCCGTTGTTCACTGGGGAATTTCATCAGGTTGGTCCTACGAAGAGAGTTAGGGGTCCTTTGACTGGCCAGACAGTACTATATTGGTTCTTTCTCTCTAGTTACAGTTCATTTTCCCGATTAGTCTGGCATATTCTTTACATATTCTTTTGTGTCCTCATACACCTGACAACACTGAGATTATCAAACAATTTCTCTTCACCCAACGGGTTAACTACTGCACTGTAATTGTTCAGTGGCTACTTTTCTCTTGGTAAGGGTAGAAGAGATTCTTTAGCTATGATAAGCAGCTCTTCTAGAAGGACACTCCAAAATCAAATCACTTTTCTCTAGGCTTGGGTAATCCCATAGCCTCTGCACCATGCCTTACACTATGTTGGGTTAGAGTTCTCTTCCTTGAGGGTACACTCGGGCACACTATTCTTTCTGGTTTCTCTTCCTCTTGTTTTGTTAAATCTTATATAATCTATACAGGAAATATTTAGATGTTACTCTTCTTAAAATATTTAATTTTTCCTTGTTTCCTTTCCTCACTGGATTATTTTCTCTGTTGGGGCCCCTTGGCTTGTAGCATCCTGCTTTTCCAACTAGGGTTGTAGCTTAGCAAGGAAAAATAGTAATAATAATAATAATAATAATAATAATAATAATAATAATAATTCAAACCACATGTTTATCCATAGGCATAGATATGTATGTTTGCTTTATAATAGTGGACTAGTAACGGCTGATGATGATCATCATCATCATCATGTAAACTCATTGTACCCATTGCTCCTCGAAAAGATATGAGCATAAATCTAACAGCCTTATTAAAACTGGAAGGGTAATCTAATAATAAAAGTAATATTAAACATATGGCTGGTAATTCTACTAGCATTGCTACTACTACTACTACTACTACTACTACTACTACTACTAATAATAATAATGATAATAATAATAATAATAATAATAATAATAATGCAAAACTTAGACTATATCAGCTTCAAGCTTCATTGCTGTAAATAATTCTAATATAGAGATGACTTTGATTATTCAAACAGTTAATCATATCTTATTTTTTTTTATAAATCCCTTAGAGGTCCGGTTAATCCATATCAGATTGTATTTCGGGATTAATCAACATAATTTGGAGCTGTTAATTGTCATTTTGTCTAATATACCTACAAGTTAATCGAATATAATTCTCATCTCAACGTTCTTTTTTTTTGGGGGGGGGGGGGAGGGAATTTGAAATGCATTTCATATATCATAATTTTTTTTATTTTAGTATTGTCTTCTCCTGTTAATTCATTTTCAATTAATAAAGTTTACCCAGCTTTAAGTTTATTTTTTTTTTTTTTTTTTTTTTTTTTGGCAATTCAAAATACATTTCATTCATCATAAAAAACTATTATTTTAGTATTGCCTTTTTCTGTTAATTGATTTTCAAGTTATAAAATCTAATTTTATTCCGAATTCGTTATTCTTGCATCATGAAAGAAATTAGAAATTATCCTCCTGAATATTCTACGAGAATTATAATCACATTTCATAAATGTACACTTTCCTAAGAATATAATTTATAAACATTTATGAGGAATTAATCTATTTATAATCAACAAGCAGGATTATATAAGCTCCCAACACGATTGAATTACCTATAGATTAGAATATGATTGAAATATTCCCATAAAATAAGAGGCCTTCACATACTTTGAAAATGGCTATGTAGTGCGAGCGAGCAGTTAGGTGATAACTGAGAGACGGCGTAGTTGCGACTAACTTTATTTCGATACAGCATGAGTATAAATATAAGCTGTTCCAAGCAAGAACGGCACAAAAATTCAAATACGATGATTCAAGTACATCCAGGAATAGACAAGGTATCAATGCGAGGGAGAGTGGTAACGATAATGTACAA
>NC_090756.1:13026256-13027928 GCF_036898095.1 Palaemon carinicauda | reverse complement strand
TCTTTAAACTACGTTATGGTATCCTGCAACTAATTCACTTCGTGAGTCCTCTTTTATGTATACCTTCAATTAATTATAAGTCTAAAATATGTCCTTATTTTAACATTCATTCTGCCCCCGGAAAATAACAGAAATTCACACTAAGCAGATAATAACAATAATTGCATTTACCGTTGACAGGATTCGAACCTATTCCTATTTGTGTTTTGATAAAAAGAATCAGTGACTTTTTTTCTCTAGGATAGTCAGTAGGGCTAAAATAGATTATTATTATTATTATTATTATTATTATTATTATTATTAATTATTATTATTATTATTATTATTATTATTATAGTTTTTGTAAAATATTTTTCTCAGAATACTGAAAAAGTATTTCTCTCAAATTATTATTATTATTTATTATTATTATTATTATTATTATTATTATATATATTATTATATTTTGCTTCTAACTTCGCCCTTTGGATTTTCTCATAATGGACAAGGCAGAGGCAATAACATATCCTTTTTAGGAAAACAAAGCAAATTATCTCTAATCCTTAGTAGGATGTTATGGGGATACAATTATGAAGGATCCCCTAATGGCCACCGAGACGGGAAAAAGAGAGTTTCTAAATTTGCTTATGTATCCCCGTTTATGTATTTTTTTTTTTTTATAAAATTAGGAATAACACTAAGAGATAGAAGAAGAGCAACATGTATACGAGAGCAAAGTAAAGTAGAGGATATTATAACATGTAAGAAGAAGAAATGGACATGGGCAGAACATACAATGTGGAATGACAGACAATGTATGGACATTAGGAAATGACAGAAAGGATTCCCTAGAAATTTGGAAAAGAAGCAAGGGAACGATAAGAAGACGATGGATTGACGAACTAAGAAAGTTTGCTGGTAGAGGATATTCTAACAATATGTAAAAGAAATGGATATGGGAAGGTCATATGATGAGAATGACAGATGGCAGATGAACATTAAGAATAACAGAATGGGGTCCCTAGAAATTGTAAAAGTAGCAGGGGAAGGGAAGAGAAGACGATGGACTGACGAACTAAGAAAGTTTGCGGGGTGTACACTGGCATACAAAGACCATAAAAAAGAAGCCATTGGAAGGACAATCTGGGGCGTTTGTTCTGCAGTGGACTAATTACGAGCTGATATTGATAATGATGATGATGATGATAAGGTCATGTCTTAGGCGTTTGTACTGCAGTTTACTAGTTACAGCTGATGATGATGATGATGATGATTATTTTGAGGATGAGGATTATTTTGATGATGAGGATTAATTTGATGATGAGGATTATTTTGATGATGATGATGAGGATGGTGAATAATATAATAATCGTATCCCGATTCCCCACTTGTTATAAAGCATTTAACATAATGCTCCCAACACAACAATGCAAATGAAGCATAGAAATAGTTCTCAAACAAAATAGCATCTGCTCGATATCGAACATCTAATGCAACAGGCGAAGTTGCCTCGTGGAAGCTTTGAAATGACCCATTACAGCTCGACCGAAGCTCTGAACTCCAACGGACGCAGAAATCCGATGAAGTGGGCTCTGGTTTTCGACGCAGCTCTGTCCTTCGTATCCCAACAGGCAGAACTCCATCTCTTGAAATAACAGACCAGAAAGACACGCCATGAAATGATTTTGACAAT
>NC_090756.1:13018756-13021256 GCF_036898095.1 Palaemon carinicauda | reverse complement strand
GTTTCCACACACATTATCTACTCATTAGTATCTATACATACCACACATCTAGTCATTGATATCGACACACACATTCACACATTATCTATTAATCAGTATCCCACACACATCAAACCTCCAGTCCTTATCATCCACACCCATCACACCCTCCAGTCATTATCATCTATACACAACATACTTCCAGTCATTATCATCTATACACAACATACCTCCAGTCATTATCATCTATACACAACATACCTCCAGTCATTATCATCTATACACAACATACCTCCAGTCATTATCATCCACACATATCACACCTCCAGTCATTGTCATCAACACACATCACACCTCTAGCCATTATCATCCAAACCCATCGCTCCTGATTATTTGAGAAATGATTTGAAGCCAAGACGAAGATTTCCTTCCTCTGTAAACGAAGAAGTTTTGAGGTTCCTCTAACGACGAGAAATGGTTCGGCATTTCAAGATGGCGGGAGGAAGGAAGGAGGCGGTAGCCGATGATTGGTAAAATCGAGACTCTCGCTTCTCATTATAGTGAAGTGTTGAGTTTCATTTCCCAAAATCAACAAATCTCCGTCAAAAAAAAAAAAAAAAAAAAAAAAAAGAAATTGTCCTTAACGTTTTCTTTCTCTTATTTGTGTGGGAGTGTATGGAAGGGTATGGGAAGCACTTTAAGTATTACTTTTCATTGTTTGTGGTATATGGGAAATAATGCAACATTGAATGTGTTAAAGGTATTAACTTTGTGAGAGCATGTGAGGGTGTGTGTGGATTGTTAATACCTTCAGCTTAATATCATTCATCACATTTTAATTTCTATCGTTTACATATCCTCCCACTTAGCTTTCCAGCTTCTTAAACACAGCTTAGTAAGAAACCAACTACAGAAGCGACCACTTAAACAAAATCAAGGGTATGAGTTAGGAAACGTTGAATTTAGAAGGAAAGTCCAAAGCTTGGTAGAGGATGGACAGAAACAGTCGCTGAACCACTCACTCCTTTAGAGGAATATCGATTTCATCAGAACTTATTGATGATTGGTTTATGTGGCGTCACGAACAGAAATCCTCTGTATTTCCTCATGTATAATATCCTTGTATCCTGTATCAGTGTCTTTATATCCTTACGAACATTGTCCTTAAAGGACTCTGTCATTATACCCGTGATCCCAGCGCTCTCCTATTCTTAAGGACAGTGTCCTTATATTTTCAGGACAGTAGGATTAAACCTACCAGTAAATGTTCTTATACAGATTTTAAAGACCAACGTTCCTATTTCTTCAAAGTCCTTGTCCTCGTGTTCGCCAGGACAGTGTACATATATCCTTTTCGATGTCAGTCCTATTGTAAACTGTGTCCTAGGATACCATTATCAAATCCTCCGTGATGGCTGTGTTATATCATTGAGGACAATGTCCTTATATCTTCGACGCAAATCATCTATGAGGACAGTGTCCAGTGTCCTATATTGTCGAAGCCTCTCTTTATTACCTCAAAAAGCAGGGTCTTTATAATTTAAAGATTGTTCCTTTTATATCTTCAAGAGAAGTGTTTTTACATTATCAAGAGGATTGTCTGTCTTTCATAAAGAACAGTGTCTTTATATCCGTAAGAGAAGTGTCTTTATATCCCGAAGAATGGAATCTTTAGTCACTCAAAAGTAATGTCTGCCATTTCTCACGAGCTGCGTCCTTATATCCTCAACAGCTTTGTCCTTTATTTATTAAAAAATAATGTATGGATTTCCCAAGATCAGTATCTTTATATCGTCAAGGTCACCGTCTTTATATCTTCAACAAATTTGTCTTTTACATCCTCAGCAGTAGTGTCTTTATTTACTTAAAAAAACATGTTTTATTTCCTCATAAGTAGTGTCTTTATATCCTCAAGAGCAGTGTCTTCACATCCCAAGAACAGTGGCTTTATATCCCCCAAGAACAGTGTCTTTATATCCCCAAGAACAGTATCTTCACATCACAAAAATATTGTCTTTATATCCCCCCAAAACGGTAATTTCACATACCCAAGCGCAGTGTTTTTATATCAAGACAAATATCTTTATTTACTCAAGAACAGTGTCTATATTTCCCATAGAGTAGTGATTTTATATCTCCAAGAGCAATGTCTTTATATCTACAAGAACAGTGTCTTTATATCCCCAAGAACAGTGTCATTATATCCTAGAGGACACATCTTCCTATCCTCATAGAGTCACCCGTCCCCCGCCTTCAGACGTCCACAGCTGTCCTACACAAAAGATTTTATTAGCAAATAATTTCCTGTTGCGGCAGAATTTGTTGGGATCTTAACGACCACTTTGTAGGTCTCAGAGAGAGAGAGAGAGAGAGAGAGAGAGAGAGAGAGAGAGAGAGACTAGACGCCATAGATAAGCTTATATAACATCTTACTTATATATACACAGTATATGTTTGCGTTTACATACTTTATGTTTTCTTATCTACACACACACACACACACACACACACACACACATAT
>NC_090756.1:13001256-13006256 GCF_036898095.1 Palaemon carinicauda | reverse complement strand
TTCATATATTTTGTTCGTTTGTGTGTTATTTCCTTTCCTTACTGGACGGCTTCCTTATTGGAGCCCTTGGGCTTGTGGTTTTCTGTTTTCCCTTTGGCTAAGGCGCTCAACGGGAAGAGGTCCGTCCGTCTAGGTCAGGCTACTGCTTCGCTCACGATTGTCAAGGATGGGAGGATTCTGGGTCAGAGCAGATCCGGTTGGGTTTTCAATGCATAGCCCTGGTTGGCTGGCACGCTTCCTGAGCATAGCTCGGGGTTAGGCAAGCTGTTCAGTTGCTCAGATTCCAAATCGTGAGAGTTCCGTACTGCCAGCTGATTAGTTGAGTCACTCGCTGGGAGAGTCTCTGTTGCTGTCAAGCTTCCTGGTTGCTGATTAGTGTCTTCTTCAAAGGTGGTCCTAAGGCTGGAGGGGAGAAGAAACATCTCTTGGGTCGATTTGTGATAAGGTTTTGCTTGTTGGATAAGTAGGGCTTCCAGGATCCTGAGCTTTCTATAGACCAGATCACTACTGGCGATCTTGGCGTTGCTAATTATTTCATCTCGCCTTAGTCAATGGAGGAACAGTTACGTCCCAAACTCGGTATGGACTCCACCCACAAAAAGAAAATTCAAACCATTGAGAAGGTCAATTATAAGGTCACTAAGACAGCAATTGTTTCCTATGAAACCTGCTTGAAAGAGGGTCGACTTCCTACATAATAATAATAATAATAATAATAATAATAATAATAATAATAAATGCAAAACTATATACTGGAAATCTGTTATACCCATAGATATAGTTGAACGATGTTTATATATATATATATATATATATATATATATATATATATATATATATATATATATATATATATATATATATATATATATACATTTATATATATATATATATATATATATATATATATATATTGCGGTGAGGTATAAAAATAGCCAAAGGTAATGGCATTACTCTTTCTTTGGTTAGTTTGAAAGGGGACAATCCCCTTGCTCCAGAACATATCGTGAATCTACCGGATTCTCCTCAGCTTAAACAATTTGGGATTTCTCTCCAGACTGCCTAACCCAGTGGTTCTCAACCTTATCTAGCCAAGGGCCCCTTTCACCACATGACAGAAAGTCACTACCACTTCCTTTAAAAGATTCTCTTCCTCATTTGGTGTAATCCAAACAATATTCATATATACAGAACTTCTTTTATTATTTTTTTGCAAATTAGTATATTTACATTTGCAATTTTACATGGATTATTTTTATAGTGGAGTTTTATGAATAAGAAGCAAATATAAAATATAGATGGGGAGCTCAATGGCTGTAAAAAAATCAATATTCTAACACTTTGAGTTTCCCAATATGTGGCCCCAATTTCGCCACAATAGAAATGCAAAATCACCAGCTTCTTAGTAAGCCATTTTCATCTTAGCTCATTAAAACAAGCAAAATCAGTGCTTTGTAAACAGCAGCCTGATATCAAATGATCACTGAGCGACAATGCCACAGTGTTGCCAGATCAGTAGTGAATATAGTTGTTGCCATATAATAGGCAAAACACGTGAATATTCAATGTATAATGATATATATAGGGATGCACACGAAGAGCACATAAATATAGACAAAATATTATACTAATAAGTAAAATTATTACCTGACATCTCGGATATGGAATTTATGTACCTACATCATAAAAAGACCTGTCCTCTCTTTAGGCAGAATATCCCATAGCACAGGGTAGTTAAACACAATTCCCTAAAGGTGGTCCACCTTTAACCAATTGTTTGCATCTGTCCTACAGTTTATCCTTAACTCCACGATGTATAGGATGCATATCCTAGTATTTATCCTGTCTATGTCCTTCCTACTATGGTTCACAACCTAATTTTTCTGCTTGGAAAGAAAACTGTTACGAAGGAAGATATATTTTTGAACCAGGAAGCTTTGCTACAAGAGGTTGAGAAGCAATAATCAAAGCTCCCAAAATCAACAAAGAGCCCATCATGATATACGGAACGCCCAATCCGCCGCTGATGTCCATCACAAAACCTGCAAGAGATTGAATAAGGAAAAGAAACGAATCATGCTGAGTCAGGTCTTTTTGGGAAGTCATTAAAGAAAAAAGTCACCATTCAAATTATCAACTGTATAAGATGATTTCTGTCTGTGCCAGGTTTTCCTAAAACGTTATCCTACAGAAAGATGAGTTGAAGAAGATACAGATTCAATGGAAAATTCTTATCAAAATCTGATATCAGGACTTACAACTGCCACTGAAACTTACATTAAAAAGATAAGGCACTTATATAATTTGCACAGTAGTTGTAGATTATGATAAAACGGAAATTATAAAGCTACTCATTAGCATAGAAGTTTCTAATTCATTTTGAATAGATCCTCGCTTACCAATAACCGATGGATAGAATAAGTTGCAGATTCCTTGCGTCATCCGGAAGAATCCCCAGGTTGAGGACATGGCGTCTCCTCCAAACTGGTCAGCCAAGAGTTTATTGATCAGTGTCCAGAAGAAGGCGGTGCAAAGGGAAAGCGTGGTTGCGAAGACCAGCAGGTGCCACATGTTTGTGCACAAGGGCACAGTCATACAACCCAAGCCTCCGATTACCAAGCTGGTGGAAGTACATCATTGCTTGTTCTTATATGAAATGACAAGTAGTACTAGTAAAGTAATACCCATGGTAATTATAGTAATGTCTCAATAGTATAGGCTCATAATCAGAAAAGGATTAAGTTGTAAGATTATTGTAGGAATCCTTAAACGTTACTAATTAGGAGTTTTAACTAGAGCAAACACATCACTGACAACATTACTGAGTGATAACAAACAGTACTTACCCTGCTATAAATCCACATCTCTTATTCGATTTCTTCCTGTTGAAAATAAATCCGCAAAACAATCTCATAACTACGTCGCAGATGAATATGTATGAGGCTATGGCTGAGTTCTGAAGGTCACTGAGTCCTATTGACCTTCCATATTTAGCTGCATAAAGAAGGGCACTGGGCAA
The DNA here is from genome assembly GCF_036898095.1 of Palaemon carinicauda. Taxonomy (NCBI): domain Eukaryota; kingdom Metazoa; phylum Arthropoda; class Malacostraca; order Decapoda; family Palaemonidae; genus Palaemon; species Palaemon carinicauda. The sequence continues at coordinate 13,003,237 of NC_090756.1, read as the reverse complement.
GGCTGCAGCTGTACACATAACCATTAAATGTATACAAGATAAGCTGGATTTTTCAAAAACGAGAGATCTATCGCCTTTTCTTGATCCGCTGCTCAGCGCCTACAGTAGCCCTCATCTGTCTGATCTGCAGGTCAGATTTGCCGTTCTCTATTTGCATTTTCTTCTAGTAGTCTTCTTGAACTATTTTCTGCTGCAGTTCAAAAGGTCTCATGAGCATTCCAAGCACTACCAACTGGAGCATAAGGCCAGCTATCAATATGAATGATCCTCTGAGGCCATATTCTTGGTTAAGTATGACGATCATTGAGAAAATAAGATACCTCCCATGGGATTTCCAGCTGCCTTAATTCCATTTGCCAAAGAACGTTTCTCCTGGAAGTAATCAGTTACCAGGAGGAAACCCGGTGTCTCAGCCATACACATGCCAATTCCTAGTGGGAGTAACAACTGTTTACATGTATAATATCGCATGTCGCACAGCAACATACAACAAAAAAACGGGTTTCTGAATTTCTAGAACCATATGAATAATCAGTTACTGTCTTTGACTAACAAGAAATCAAAGATGAATAAAGCATTGTCATATAGATTGGAAATCTTAATTGTTATTGACTTCTTTAAGACCTAATGAAACACCACAAGAATTAGAACAGATTATCAGCTTACTTACCAACAACTGCCCCAAGAGTGAAAGCTAGATAAAGTACCGAGAAGGCTGGAACAGCCAGAAGGATTCCAGCCACGCATAGAAGACCCCCCACAACGACACCCTTCCTAGGACCAGCAAGTACAGCAAACGCTCCCATGGCTGGTGCTATGGTAAAGATAGGAATACATTAGGTATCAAGAACAATTATAATTGGTTCTATGAAAAATCAGAATATCACCAGACATGTACCACATAAATATTTGCACCATACTATAGATATTTAGAGATAATCAGATTTTTTAATGATAAGAATATACTATTTACAGGGCATTACCTAGAATTCCTCTGCACCCAACCAAGAGACCCATGATCCAGCCTGAAGTGGCCCCAAATGCATCTGGAAAGTAGTCCATAATCAAGGTGTAAGTGATTCCGAAACTCTTAACGTACCCCGCTGACACCAAGTTTATAAGAAACACGTCGAAGACCACAACCCAAGCGTATCTGTAGAAGGATATTATTCTAACAAGATTAGACTATAATACTATATATGTATTGGTCTTGAAAAGTAACTTTACATATGATACAAGTATTGTGAAGTTTGACCAAAAGGATTAGCAAGTTTAGCAAAATATGAAGTTTTCTAAGGACACATTGAAGACCAAAATCTCTGTATTTGTGGTAAAAAGATAGTCTATATGGCTAAAAAAATGTCCTCTGCAAAGCAACAAGTTAGGAAACAGAATTGATTAAAAATAACTTGAAAGGTCGACTTGAAGTTAAAATGTATTACTACGTTTGTCTGAAGCTGCTAATTTGACATCTGAAGCTTTCAGTGTATTTTCGCAAACAGATGACTCAGGAATTTATTCAATCTATCTTATAAGACTTCTCAGCACAGGAAGGCCAGTGACATGGACCATTGAAGTTTAAGAGAGTATAGCACATAAGAGTGAACTTCTCTGAGGTAAATGATTTATATAAACACTTACCCTCTATCTTTAGCTGAAGGTGGCCTTGGTATCTCATCTGGAACATTCCACTGAGCTTTTTGTCCCTGAATTTGATTCACTTCATCCAAAGAACCATTGGGAACTACCGCCTCAGAATCTCTTGTCTGTGATGACGTTATGGGAAGACCTCCCTGCAGAGTTCCCCCACCATTATCTTGGGAATCTTCCCCTTCATCGGATTTGGCAGTTATCTCATTCAGTCCTTTTATTATCTTATCTGCGTCGTTCTTTACTTGGAAAACTAAAGTAACTGGATTATCTTTACAGAGATCATTCTGATTGTTTAATGAACTGCCGTTTGAATTGAGTGAACATTCAT
>NC_090756.1:12988756-12991256 GCF_036898095.1 Palaemon carinicauda | reverse complement strand
TGATAAAAGATGAAGTAAAAACCGGCCATCGCTCAAATTACCTGACAATCAAAAAACTCCGAAATAAACCTTCAATATAATCCTAGTGAAACCTGACTTGTAATCACCAGAGCGTTATCAATAATCATTATGGCTGTATTATCAGTCTGAGGTCTGTTTAATATGCAAATCAATATTATTCCCAGCCTCGGTATCACCGAGATAGATTGGAATAATGAAGGAGATCAGACGAGGGAGAGTAGGTTAGATCATTTGGTATTGAGATGTCAGTGAATAATTTTTATAACTATGCAGAATTTTATATATACATATGTATGTATATATACACATATATATGTTGTCCCTATTATGTCAAGTATTTTGTTTTTGAAAAGGTAAAAATATGAATTTTTTTCTTTTTTTGTATCTACAAAATTATGTGTGTATTTATATATGTTACACACATACTCATATATATATACATATATATATAAATATATATATATATATATATATATATATATATATATATATATATATATATATATGTACATACATAAAAGAAAGAGAAAGTAATACCAAAGTTCTAACCTGAACTAAGTAAATCAAAGGGGGAAAAAGTCTTTCCTAATCCTTAATAAACCAAACAAAAGACTCCTAATATCAATGCAGGGGTCTTTTCATCTCGCTTCGCATAAGAGGAAGGGGGGAGTCTTTAGTTAACTCAATTGAATTATTAAACACTAACTGGAAAAGGAGAAATTATTCCCTACAGTAACTGGGAGAGAGTGAGGGAGAAATGAATGCTAATATCAGTATAGTTTTCTTTCATGTAATCTATTTGTAGTTTATATTTGACATTTCTGATTTGATTTTGTTACTGTTTTTTTTAAATATTTTATTTTCAATTTTTTCTCATGTTTATTTATTTCCTTATTTCCTTTCCTTGCTGGGCTATTTTTCCTTATTGGAGCCCTTGGGGTTATAGCATCTTGCTTTTCTAATAGGATGTAGCATAGCTGATAATAATGATAACAATGATAATAATAATAATAATATTAATAATAATAATACTAACAATAATAATGATAATAATGATAATAATAATATTAATTCTACTACTACTACTACTACTACTACTACTAATAATAATAATAATAATAATAATAATAATAATAATAAAAATTCATTTCATCTATTTTATTTTCATAGTTTATATATGACATATCTGTTTTGATGTTACTGTTTTTTAAAATGTTTTATTGTTAATATTTTTCATGTGTCGTTTATTTATTTCCTTATTTCCTTTCCTCACTAGGCTATTTTTCCCTGTTAGAGCTCTTGGGGTTATAGCATCTTGCTTTTCCAACTAGGGTTGTAGCTTAGATAATAATAATAATAATAATAATAATAATAATAATAATAATGATAATAATAATAATAATTCATTTCATCTCTTTTATTTTTATAGTTTATATGTGATATATCTGTTTTGATGTTGTTACTGATTTTTCAAATGTTTTATTGTTCATTTTTTTCTTTATGTCGTTTATTTATTTCCTTATTTCCTTTCCTCACTGGGCTATTTTTTCCTATTGGAGCCCTTGGGGTTATAACATCTTGCTTTTCTAATCTTAGCTGATAATAATAATAATAATGATAATAATAATAATAATAATAATAATAATAATAATAATAATAATAATAATAATAATAATAAGATTCTCAATTTCGTTTTGATATTTGGCTTAATTAAATGATAATGGATTGAATGAAAGGATTTGACTTTTTATAAAAATTTTATATTGAACAATTCTCTTGATAGAAATTGATGTAATTAATCTAAATTTTGGGTTTTCTATCTACATAGACTTCCTCCCTTGTTTTAATGTATTAAATACAATATCCAAGAATTGATTTAGTTTCCAGAAAATGAATATTCAATTCGTGAGTAATAGAGAACCCAACATTCTTTTATTGAATAAAAACCTAATAGATGAAAAAAAAAAAAAATTAAGAAGAGTAATTTATATATCCATATATTCATATAGGTCTTATAAATATTCTGTTTTTATTCATATTTCAATCAGTATTTTATCATCATTAATCTATGAATATCAGAAACTGTTTCATACTTTATATCAAAAATTGCATCTAGAAAAAGCATTATTATTATTATTATTATTATTATTATTATTATTATTATTCTGATGTTCATCATCATCATCATCATCATCATCATCATCATCATTATCATTATTATTATTATTATTATTATTATTATTATTATTATTATTATTATCATTATTATTATTATTATTATTTCTTGCTAAGATACAACCCTAGTTGGAAAAGCAGGATGCTGCTATAAGCCAGGGGCTCCAGCAGGCAAAATAGCCCAATGAAGAAAAGAAACAAGGAAAATTTAAATATTTTAAGAACAATAACATTAAAATAAATTTTTCCTATATAATCTGTAAAAACTTTAACAAAACCAGAGAAAGAGAAATAAGATAGAATA
>NC_090756.1:12968756-12981256 GCF_036898095.1 Palaemon carinicauda | reverse complement strand
ATGCCTGTCATGTCCCAACACACCCCACATGTGCTGAAATACAGCAAAAAATAAAAAATAAAGACACAAAGGTATTCTGCTCAACATGCTTAGTCTGGATAGAAAATATAATTAAGTCGAGACTAAATCTGCAAATAGTTGAAGATAAAGAAGAGGAATAAGAAGAAACAGAAGAAGAAGAAGAAGAAAAAGAAGAAGAAGAAGAAGAAGAAGAGAACAATGAACAGGATATGTGTAAGGATGCAGAAGAAATCATTGATATAACCTATGATGCCATCCAACAACATACTTATGAAGAAATAAATTACCAGATGGAAACAAATAATAGACCCAAGAGACTCTACCCGGACCTACATAATTTTAGGGAAGAGCAAGAACAAGAAAAAATAGAAAAGAAGGATATAGTCTGCAATATGCTGAAAAGAGGGAATTGCAGATTTGGCGAAAGATGCTACTACAAGCATCCAAAGATATGCCATAATTATGAAATATATGGTAAATGTGCGTATTTAGACGGATATGGAGACGAATGCAGAGATCTCCATCCAAAAATATGCAAAAACCTAAAAGAAGGAAAAGGATGCATTTACAACAAAAAATGTCGATATATGCATCCTGCAACCATGAATGAAAGTAAGAAAACTCAGCAAACTGAAAAGAAAAATGAAAGCAAAAAAGAAACAAAAAAAGAAACAAAAAAGCAGGCCGTGTATATACCGCGCTTTGAACCAAGAGCCCCAAGATATGAGGCCTTTCAACCCAAACCTGCACATTTAGAGCCCAACTACAAAGAATGCATCTATAATGCCAGGGGTTGGTGCAGATATGGGGACAGTTGCAGGTATACACACACAAATAAATATGAAGGCGAAAGAGCAAATATAATAGAAAAGTTGGATTTTTTAATGGCAGAATTCCGGGAAATGAAGAAAAGAACATCATATCAGAACAGGAAGGAAGCATGGGAGAATCCATATTATTACCAATATTAAATAATGGGGATGAAACACAAACCATAAATCGTAATGAATGCACAGGGTTTAGTCACGAGTAACTCTAAAAGGAAAATAGAGTTCTTAGAAGAACTAACCCAAATTGAAAAAAATAGATATATTAAATATAAGTGAAACATGGTATTCCCAAGAAACTGGCAGTGATGACCAGATAAAGGGTTTCCAAACTTATAGATCAGACAGAAAAAATAGGAATCAAGGGGGAACCGCAATATATGGAAGAGACATAAATCAAGGAAAAGTATGTGAAAAATACAGCAACACAGAATGTGAATTGATTGCGGTAGAATTTGAATTTGAAAAACTAATGAATATTGTAGTTTATAGACCCCCAAACACTAAGGAGTTTGACATAATAATAGAAAAAATAGATGATATATGTAGAAACCATAAAGACTGGAATATACTCCTATCCGGAGATTTTAACTTTCCTTTCGTGGATTGGAAAGAACGGATAGAAGAAAGTGGTTGTATGTATACATATAAAAAAGATAGTAATAGTAGCGCAGAAGATAAGAGGCAATTTGAAAAGCTTCAAGATATGCTATTAGAACATAATATGCAACAAATAAACCACATTCCAACAAGAAAGGAAAATGTCCTAGACCTAGTATTTGTGAATGAGGTGAATTATGTTAAAGAAATAATAGTGTATAACACGGGAATTCAGACCACAATGTCATAGAATTGATAGTTCATTCCAAAGCAAGTGATCACAGAATTAATAAAAGCACAAAACTTTTCGGAGGATATGGAAAATATAACTTTTACAGTAATAATATAAAATGGTCAGAAATAAATGAAGAACTGAATAAAGAATGGAAAAATGTATTTATAAGTGATAATATACAGGTAAATACGGATATACTGTACAAAATACTGGAGAAAATTGTTGAAAAATATGTACCGAAAAAAAACAATAAACAAAAGACGTGCATACCAAGAGACAGAAGGATCTTATTTCAGAAATTAAAAAGTGGAAGAAAAATCTTGCAAAGAAAAAATGTGTGGAAAATGAGGGAAATAAAATGTAAGATAGAAAATGCAGAACAAAAGATTATACAGTTGAAAGAAAATGAAAAAAGGGACTTAGAAGAAAGGACACTTCAAAATATAAAAAGAAACCCCAAAGTACTTTACTCCTATGCAAAAAAAGATGAATAAAAGGAAAATAGAAATAGGCCCTCTAAGAATTGAAGGACGGCTAACGAATGAAAAAAAGGAAATATGCAACATATTAGCAGAAAAATATAAGAGTGAGTTCACGCCAAGAATTGCGAATGAGAATAATGAAACAGAAATGAGAGAAGAAAATGTTGAATATCTAACGGATATAGATATTAATGAAGCAGATATTGTCACGGCTATAAACGAAATTAAAAATGGATCGGCAGCCGGACCAGATGGAGTCCAGCGATTTTGTTAAAAAAAACTGCAAACACTATCGCGAAGCCGCTTGCAATACTGCTAAGACAGAGTGTAGATATGAGCGAGATATATGTTAAACATAAATTAGCTTATATAACCCCTATCTTCAAAAGTGGATCAAGACTAGAGGCAAGCAATTATAGACCTGTTAGTCTAACATCACATATTATGAAAGTGTATGAGAGGGTAATAAAAAAGAAAATAATGAACCATTTGGTCAAAAATAATTTGTTTAATATGGGTCAACACGGTTTCGTACCTGGAAAAAGTACACAGACCCAACTGATAGCACACTATGAAAACATATACAATAATATGATAAATGAAAAAGACACAGATGTGATCTATCTAGATTTTGCAAAAGCCTTTGACAAGGTAGACCATAACATATTGGAGAAAAAAATGAGAAAGCATAATATTGTGGGAAAGATAGGAAAATGGTTAAAAGAATTCCTGCAAAACAGAAAACAGATAGTGGTTGCAAATGACGAGAAATCAGATGAAGCCCAGGTAATATCTGGTGTGCCCCAAGGTACGGTATTAGCTGCACTGCTATTTGTTATTATGATCTCAGACATAGACTGTGATGTTGAAAACTCCGTAGTGAGAAGTTTCGCCGATGACACAAGAATAAGTAGAGAAATTACTTGTGATGAAGATAGGAACTCACTACAAAGAGATCTAAACAAAATATATGAATGGGCGGAGATAAATAGGATGGTATTTAACTCCGATAAATTCGAATCAATAAATTATGGAAACAGAGAAGGAATGGTGTATGCATACAAGGGACCTAATAATGAGACAATCACAAACAAGGAAGCAATTAAAGACCTTGGTGTAATTTTAAATAGGAATATGTTATGCAACGACCAAATAGCAACACTGTTGGCTAAATGTAAAGCAAAAATGGGAATGTTATTCAGACACTTTAAAACAAGAAAAGCTGAACACATGATTATGCTTTACAAAACTTATGTGCGTAGTACACTCGAGTACTGCAATGTGATATGGTACCCACACTACCAAAAGGATATTGCGCAAATAGAGAGTGTACAAAGGTCCTATACTGCTAGAATAGAAGAAGTTAAGGACCTTGACTACTGGGTAAGACTGCAATTTTTAAAACTATACAGTCTAGAAAGGAGAAGAGAACGCTACATGATAATACAAGCATGGAAGCAAATAGAAGGAATTGCTGAAAACATCATGGAGCTTAAAGTATCAGAAAGAGCAAGCCGAGGTAGATTAATAGTGCCAAAAAGCATTCCAGGTAAACTGAGAAAGGCGCACAGGACATTAATCCACTACGCACCAGCATCGATAATGCAGCGACTATTTAATGTGCTGCCAGCTCATCTAAGAAACATATCAGGAGTGAGCGTAGATGTGTTTAAAAATCAGCTCGATAAATACCTAAGATGCATCCCAGACCATCCAAGACTGGAAGATGCAAAATACACCGGAAGATGTATTAGCAACTCTCTGGTGGATATACGAGGTGCCTCACACTGAGGGACCTGGGGGAACCCAAACAAAAAATAAGGCAATAAGGTAAGGTAAGGCTCTCTCTCTCTCTCTCTCTCTCTCTCTCTCTCTCTCTCTCTCTCTCTCTCTCTCTCTCTCTCCCACATTAATAGAAAAATAGAAAAGAAATTGTTGAGAATAGTATTTTTCTCTCTCTCTCTCTATCTCTCTCTCATTAATAGAAAAGAGGAAAAGAAACAGTTAAGAAGTCTCTCTCTCTCTCTCTCTCTCTCTCTCTCTCCTCTCTCTCTCTCTCTCTCTTTCCCAGTGACATAATAATCGTCTCTCTCTCTCTCTCTCTCTCTCTCTCTCCTCTCTCTCTCTCTCTCTCTCTCAGCGACATAATAATCGTCGTTTCTTCCCGAGGCGACATCTCATCAATATTGTCGCTCAAAAGGAATTTTTCTCCGAATAATTCATTTTCCATCCTTGTGGTCAGAAGTCTCATTTTTCCTCATCCATTTCGGGTTTATTTCATCTCAGTAACGCTTCTCGTCATATTCATTTTCCATTATAGGTACATTTTGAAATATATTGAATATTTATATATATTTTTTTTCCTAGAAATTCATTTTGATTCATTTAAGATTCGGCTTTTTAGGATGGAGGTGTTATTATTATTATTATTATTATTATTATTATTATTATTATTATTATTATTAATATTATATTATTATTATTATTATCATTTTTATAATTATTATTATTATTATTATTTTTATCATTATTATTATTATTATTATTATTATTATTACTATTAGCTATAACCCTAGTTAGAGAAGCCCAAGCTATAACCCTAAGGACTCCAATCAGAAAAAATAGCCCAGTGAGGAAAGGAAACAAAGAAACAAATAAATTACAAGAGAAGTAATGGACAATTAGAATGAAATATTTCAAGAACAGCAACCACATTAAAGTATAACGTTCATACATAAACTATAAAAAAATCGAAGAAAATATAAGGAAAAGAAATAAGAAATAAGAAATAGAATAGTGACCGAGAGTACCCCCAAGCAAGATCATCAATAGATAGTTCTTTATTATTATTATCGTATATATATATATATATATATATATATATATATATATATGTATATATATATATATGTATATATATATATATATATATATATATATAATATATATATATATATATATATATATATATATACACACATATATATATATATATATTCTTCCCCACCGCTATCCCTACATTAAGGGGTCGGTTCCCTGATGCGTCTTCTTCAATGCCTTCCATCAAAGGCATCCTCTGCCTCCAAACCTCTTCTCTCCCTATCATCCCTCACCTTATCCCACTTTCTAATTGTCAGCCTCCCTCTCGATCTTCCACCCCCCCCCCCGTAACAGGCTCCACCACCACAAATGCAATTTAGGCATGTTCTTTGACGTAACTACCAGTATATATGGATGAACATGACTTTGACTCTCGTCATCTTACGAGAACAATATCTTCTACGTTGTAGCTTTACATTTATTCCGCTGACTGCAGCTTCCGTTGTTCAATGGTGAATTTCATCAGGTTGGTCTTACAGTACTACATTGGTTCTTTCTCTTTGGTTACTGTTCACTTTCCCTATGCCTACACATGCACCAAATAGTCCGGCCTATCATTTACAGTCTCCTCTCTCCTCATACACCTGACAACACTGACATCACCAAACAATTCTTCTTCACCAAGGGGTAAACTGCTGCACTGTAATTGGTCAGTGGCTACTTTTCTCTTGGTAAGGGTAGAAGAGACTATTTAGCTATGATAAGCAGCTCTTCTAGGAGGAGGGACACTCCAAAATCAAACCACTGTTCTCCAGTCTTAGGTAGTGCCATAGCCTCTGTACCATGGTCTTCCACTGTCTTGGGTTAGTGTTCTCTTCCTTGAGGGTACACTTGGGCGCACTATTCTTTCTGGTTTCTCTTTCTCTTGTATTGTTAAATATTTCCTGTTGGGGCCCTTGGGCTTATTACATCCTGCTTTTCCAGCTGTGGTTGTAGCTTAGCAAGTAATAATAATAATAATAATAATAATAATAATAATAATAATAATAATAATAATAATGCAAAAAGTAGGCTATATCAGCTTCAAGCTTCGGTGCTGTAAATAATTTTAATGTATAGATGACTTTAATTATTCAAACAATTAATCATGTCACATATTTTGTAAATGCCTTGAAAGTCCGGTTAATCCATATCAGATTGTATTTTAGGATTAATCAACAAAATCTGGAGCTGGTATGTCATTTTGTATAATATATATAAAAGTTCATCGAATATAATTCCTAGCTTTAAGTTTTTTTTTTTTTTTTTTTTTTTTTTTGCAATTTAAAATACATTTCAGTTATCATAAAGATTATTAATTTTGTATTGCCTTTTTTTCAGTTAATTCATTTCCAACTAATGAAATTTAAGTCTTTTTTTTTTTTTTTGGCAATTTAAAATAAATTTCATTCATCATAAAAATTATTTCTTAGTATTACCTTTTTTCTGTTAATTCATTTTCAAATAATAAAAGTTTACCCAGCTTTACGCTTTTTTTTTTTTTTTTTTTGCAATTCAAATTACATTTAATCTATAATAAAATTATTATTTTAGTATTGCCTTTTTCTTTTGATTATTTTTCAATTAATAAACTTTAATTTTATTCTTAATTTATGATTATTATTTCTTGAAAGTAATTATTCTCCTGAATATCTAGGGAAATTGTAATCAGATTTCATAAATGTACACTTTCCTAAGAAGACATTTCCTAAATATCGATGAGAAATTAGAATCTATTTATAATCATCAAGCAGGATTAAATAAGTTCTTACCATTGTTAAATTCTATATATAGATTAGAATTTGATTGAAATATTCCCATAGAATATGAAGACTTCGCTTACTGTGAAAATGACAATGTAGTGCGAGCGAGCAGTTAAGTGATAATTGATAAACGGCGTAATTTCAACTAACTTTATTTCGACACAGCATGGGTATTTATACAGGCCATTCCAAGCAAGAACGGCACACAAAATTCAAATACGATGATCCAAGTACATCCAGGAATAGACAGGTTATCAGTGCAAGGGAGAGTGGTAACGATAATGTACAAAAAACAGAAATAGCTGTACAGTGCACAAGCGTGTGTGATACACGTATGGTACAATGCATTAGGGTTGCAGTGGCCTATTGGAAAAGTCCCTGCCTGCCGTTCTGCTGGACAGGAGATCGAGTCCCGTTCAATCTCAAGGATTTCTTGTACTGTCGGCAACCTTACCATCCTTGTGAGCTAAGGGGTTTGGGGTAGCCTATAGTCATCAGCAGCCATTGCCTGGCTCTTCCAAGTCCTAGGCTTGGGAGGAGAGTGGGCTTGGGCGCTGATCAAATGTGTATTAGGTCAGTCTCCAGGGCATTGCCCTGTTAGCTATGGCGCTATAGTTACAATTGATAAGGAGTTATTTAATCCTGTTGATATTCATTAGTTTATTTGAATAGTTTTTTGATGAGAGAAGGTTTATTTGAATTTTAAAATTTCAATCTAAATCTCAAATTGGGAGCTAAAGTCGTTTTTAGTTGATGTGGAATATATCAAGAAAATGTTTTCACATTTTCAGAACTTGTCATAAATAAAAAGTGGGCCTTCAATATTTTATAAGACTTACATTATGAATGCAAAAAATATAATCATAGTTATGTAATGTTATATATTAATTCATAAATAATTGTTATATCTGAAAATAAAAACACTCCATTTTTTAACAATTGTATTATCAATGTAGAAATAAGTTTTGTAACATGAACTTAAAAAACAAATACCCTTATATTAGATATATGAACACTTGTCAAATTAGAAAAAAAGCAATAAGATTTTTGACAATCGTGTTATCAATGCATAAATAAATTTTATAACATGAATTAAGAAAAATAAATAAAAAGAAATTAATATTCTGCGACATGCGTAATGTGAATGTACATTACATACATTACATAGTAACTTATGCTTTGACATGAAAACCCTCATCTCCGATTCTCTGAAAATATATAGAGAGGAAAACCAGCTTCAGCTGATCTTATGCATTGTTGAAACGATGATTATCTACCTTAAACGACTATTGTTGCAAACGTTGCACACGGGTAATTGGTTTTTTTGCATTGTAGACGGTTTCTGTTTGTCTAAAATTGTAGGCTGTTTTTATTGTTATTTTCCAAATTACTATTTGGATGATTATTTCCATTCGAGACGATGATTTCATTCGTTTACAATATAGAAAACGATCAAACGTCAGGATCCGATGACATAACAATAAAATGTCAGGATCTGATAACAAAATGATAAAACGCTAGGATCCGATAACAAAACAATAAAATGTCAAGATCCAATAACAGAACAATAAAACGTCAGGATCCGATGACTGAACAATAAAACGTCATGATCCGACAATAGAACAGTAGAACGTCAGGATCCGAAAATCGTCAAGATCTGATAACAAAACGATAAAACGTCTAGATCCGATAACAGAACAATAAAAACGTCGGGATCCGATAGCAAAACAATAAATCGTCCAGATCTGATAACAATACGATGAAATGTCTAGATCCGATAACAGAACAATAAAACGTCGGGATCCGATAGCAAAACAATAAATCGTCCAGATCTGATAACAATACGATGAAATGTCTAGATCCGATAACAGAACAATAGAACATCAAGATCCGATAACAGAAAATTAAAACGTCGAGAGAGTTAACTATCGATTCCTGAACTCTCAACAACAATAACGTCTACCAATCCACTCACCCAACATTCAGAAACTATTGGCATGAATATAAGTGCCTTTACCGTGCCAGCATCTCACGACAAATACTGGGCCCGCTTCCACTTCTACCGAAGCGGTCATTGGAATAAATGGAAGCGAGAATACAGTTTTCGCTTCCGATGAAGCGATTTCGCATTCTCCGGCGCTTCGATAACGGATGGACTTCTGGCTCGGGCGTGATTCGTGACCTGGGTAGTTTCTGCTTAATGGTAGGACAAAGGCGACCTCTCTTGAGAATGAATGGGACACTCACAGCAGTTCATGATATGGTCAAGAGGAGAAACGGGAGTTTGGAGGGCGCATGCGTCTGCAGGCAATACACATATATACTCTCCCACCCATATGTATATATATATATATATATATATATGTGTTGTGTGTGTGTGTGTGAGAGAGAGAGTGTTAATATCAACCACAATGATATTTAATACCGAATTCTATCTTGCGAATACATATCCACAGGAATTCATTTATGGTAATAGCTTCTGGCTTGGCAGAGATTTGAAACCCCTGCCTATTCCGCCGAAACCATGCCTAGAGGACTCTACCAACTAAGCTATATGTATGTATGTTATATATAATATATATATATATATATATATATATATATATATATATATATATATGTATATATAATATATATATATATATATATATATATGTATATATGTATATATATATATACATATAGAGAAAAGTATTTGATGAGATGGTCCTACCAGTATCAACTTATGCATCAGAAACTTGGAGCCTTACTAAAACCTTAAAACATAAGCTAGTTACAACTAAAAGAGGTTTGGAAAGAAGAATGGTGAAAATAACACTAAGAGATAGAAAAATAGCAACATGGATACGAGAGCATACTAAAGTAGAGGATATTCTAACATGTAAGAAAAAGGAATGGACATGGGGTAAGATTTATAATAAGAATGACGGATAATAGATGGACATTAAGAATAACAGAATGAGTACCCAGAGATTTCAAAAGAAGCAGGGGGAAGGAAGAGAAGACAATGGATTAATGAGATAGGAAAATTTGCGACCGTGAAACTGCCATAGAATACAATAGAACAGACGCGAATGGAAGGACATGTCTGAGGCCTCTGTCCTACAGTGGACTAGCAACAGTTGATAACGATAATGGTTAAAGATCCCAAGAGATGATTGATAAAGGACTAGCAGATCAAAATTTGCCATTAGGAAATAGTCACTTGGCAAAGTACAGAATATAAAGTGAATCTCAAATCATATGCAAAAAAAGGTTGTATTGTTGCAAGAGCAAGATCAGAATGGCACATTGATGGAACTACAAAGGAAAGAACTGAATAACAACCACTCAAGGATTTGCGAAAGGGAAAAACTCTTTTGATATCCAGAACGCTTGAAGGATGATGTTCAGAAATTACTCTCTCTCTCTCTCTCTCTCTCCTCTCTCTCTCTCTCCTCCTCCCTCCTCTCTCTCCTCTCTCTCTCTCCTCTCTCTCTCTTACTGGAATATTTCTTGTCTTTAACTCCATTTTACTGATTCAATTTTTATATATACAGAGAGAGAGAGAGAGAGAGAGAGAGAGAGAGAGAAGAGAGAGAGAGAGAGAGAGAGAGAGAGAACTGTTCTCCTATTTTGCTATACATTTTAATTAATTTTTACAATGAATAAAAATCTTTTCATAAAAGAGGTAAAAGAGAGAGAGAGAGAGAGAGAGGAGAGAGAGAGAGAGAGAGAGAGAGAGCCTTACTTACCCTTATTGCCTTATTTTTTGTTTGGGTTCCCCCCAGGTCCCCTCAGTGTGAGGCACCTCGTATATCCACCAGAGAGTTGCTAATACATCTTCCGGTGTATTTTGCATCTTCCAGTCTTGGATGGTCTGGGATGCATCTTAGGTATTTATCGAGCTTATTTTTAAACGCATCTACGCTCACTCCTGATATGTTTCTTAGATGAGCTGGCAGCACATTAAATAGTCGCTGCATTATCGATGCTGGTGCGTAGTGGATTAATGTCCTGTGCGCCTTTCTCAGTTTACCTGGAATGCTTTTTGGCACTATTAATCTACCTCGGCTTGCTCTTTCTGATACTTTAAGCTCCATGATGTTTTCAGCAATTCCTTCTATTTGCTTCCATGCTTGTATTATCATGTAGCGTTCTCTTCTCCTCTCTAGACTGTATAGTTTTAAAAATTGCAGTCTTTCCCAGTAATCAAGGTCCTTAACTTCTTCTATTCTAGCAGGTATAGGACCTTTGTACACTCTCTATTTGCGCAATATCCTTTTGGTAGTGTGGGTACCATATCACATTGCAGTACTCGAGTGTACTACGCACATAAGTTTTGTAAAGCATAATCATGTGTTCAGCTTTTCTTGTTTTAAAGTGTCTGAATAACATTCCCATTTTTGCTTTACATTTAGCCAACAGTGTTGCTATTTGGTCGTTGCATAACATATTCCTATTTAAAATTACACCAAGGTCTTTAATTGCTTCCTTGTTTGTGATTGTCTCATTATTAGGTCCTTTGTATGCATACACCATTCCTTCTCTGTTTCCATAATTTATTGATTCGAATTTATCGGAGTTAAATACCATCCTATTTATCTCCGCCCATTCATATATTTTGTTTAGATCTCTTTGTAGTGAGTTCCTATCTTCATCACAAGTAATTTCTCTACTTATTCTTGTGTCATCGGCGAAACTTCTCACTACGGAGTTTTCAACATCACAGTCTATGTCTGAGATCATAATAACAAATAGCAGTGCAGCTAATACCGTACCTTGGGGCACACCAGATATTACCTGGGCTTCATCTGATTTCTCGTCATTTGCAACCACTATCTGTTTTCTGTTTTGCAGGAATTCTTTTACCCATTTTCCTATCTTTCCCACAATATTATGCTTTCTCATTTTTTTCTCCAATATGTTATGGTCTACCTTGTCAAAGGCTTTTGCAAAATCTAGATAGATCACATCTGTGTCTTTTTCATTTATCTATTATTGTATATGTTTTCATAGTGAGCTATCAGTTGGGTCTGTGTACTTTTTCCAGGTATGAAACCGTGTTGACCCATATTGAACAAATTATTTTTGACCAAATGGTTCATTATTTTCTTTTTTATTACCCTCTCATACACTTTCATAATATGTGATGTTAGACTAACAGGTCTATAATTGCTTGCCTCTAGTCTTGATCCACTTTTGAAGATAGGGGTTATATAAGCTAATTTATGTTTAACATATATCTCGCTCATATCTATACTCTGTCTTAGCAGTATTGCAAGTGGCTTCGCGATAGTGTTTGCAGTTTTTTTTAACAAAATCGCTGGAACTCCATCTGGTCCGGCTGCCGATCCATTTTTAATTTCGTTTATAGCCGTGACAATATCTGCTTCATTAATATCTATATCCGTTAGATATTCAACATTTTCTTCTCTCATTTCTGTTTCATTACTCTCATTCGCAATTCTTGGCGTGAACTCACTCTTATATTTTTCTGCTAATATGTTGCATATTTCCTTTTTTTCATTCGTTAGCCGTCCTTCAATTCTTAGAGGGCCTATTTCTATTCTCCTTTTATTCATCTTTTTTGCATAGGAGGTAAAGTACTTTGGGGTTTCTTTTATATTTTGAAGTGTCCTTTCTTCTAAGTCCCTTTTTTCATTTTCTTTCGACTGTATAATCTTTTGTTCTGCATTTTCTATCTTACATTTTATTTCCCTCATTTTCCACA
>NC_090756.1:12958017-12960756 GCF_036898095.1 Palaemon carinicauda | reverse complement strand
ATATATATATATATATATTCACACACACATTCTATGACACCATCGTATATTCGCAAAACTGAGAAATGCTCCCAGAGAGATTTACGACGTGTGACATTCGCACTCCATCATTACCACCACAAAACGTCATCTGTCTTCGCCAATTAAAATCCCTCCGTGTTTAATCTTCTTGATGTAAATCCCTTGTAATTTGTGGTGTCTTCCATGACGATTTCGGATTACAAATGCCGCATGCAGAGAGAGAGAGAGAGAGAGAGAGAGAGAGAGAGAGAGAGAGAGAGAGTGTGTGTTATGTGTGTATGATGGTTGCTGGTTTAACAAATGGACAATTTTAATAAAGTGATTCAGTTGATGATGACAAAATTACTAATGCTTCACGGGGTTTTATCTATCAATCTATCTATTTATCTATCTATCTATATATATACATATACATATATATATGAATATATATAGTTATATATATACAGTACATTTATATATATATACTGTACATATATATATATATATAATATATATATATACCTACATAATTATTCAAATAAACCTCTGAATTTATCAAAGCACAATATACAAAAATAGGATACAAAATCAGAAACCAATATAAGTTTACAATACATAAAACATAACAATACCGTTATAAAAACATAAAGGCGAACGAAAATACATAATCTCTATAATCGCCCCCTACAGCTTCATGGATAAACTTTTAATCTGAATTTCAGCGCTGAAATATTTCAGTTCAGATTCCTGTAACGATGGCTGTAACGATGCACTGCAGTATTTTTTTTTTTTCATTCACGTTGAGATACAGAATTACAGGAATTCTGTTTATGTTTTTCGGTGTATTTTTGGATGTTTGTTAAAATTGTATATTTTACACGCATCGACAATTGATAATGATAGTAGTAGAAGTAGTAGTAGTAGTAGTAGTAGTAGTAGTAGTAATAATAATAATAATAACAATAATAATAATAATAATAATAATAATAATAATAATAATAACAATAATAATAATAATAATAATAATAATAATAATAATAATAATATCGAAATTCATTATGATTATTTCAACAATTACTACTACTACTACTACTACTGCTAATAATAATATAATAATAATAATAATAATAATAATAATAATAATAATAATAATAATAATAATAATATTCACATTTAGTCCTTATTTTGATCTGAAAAATAATTAATATTATCTGAATATAATTGACGGATTCAAAGATAAAAATATTAAGATCTATCATAACATTAATTTAATTCATTTTAGAGGCTCCATAATTATTCATATTCATCTGAAAGTTAAGGTAAACGTTTGAAATTAATTATTTTATACTGCTTTCAAAAAAAAAGAAAAAAAAAACTTCCGTAAATTTTTCTTTTTTTCTGGATACCCTTCAAGCAATTCGTCAAAGTTCGTTTAAATGGATTGAAATTTCAGGAAACGTTTCAAATAAAAGCAGATCACATTTTGGTCGAATGTAAAAAACGTTCGAACAGAATGCGGAAAGCGTTTAAAAACGAATTCGAAAAACGTTAAAAACGAATGTAAAAAAACATTTAAAGCAATACAATTAATGTTCGAAAAGTATAGTGAAACGTTTAAATCGAATGGTAGAAACATTTTATTCTGATATGTACAGGAAACGCAGACCTTTCTGAAACGTTTGTAATACACGTCTATTTCATACACGCTCATACATTGTAATGTAAAATTGTATGGTTTCAGTTCCAGCTTCATCAGAATAGATGCTCACCAGAACTTCAACAAGGCAAACCCTACCCCTCGCCTGGTGCCCAAGCACAGCAGTGGCCTCCCCAGTAAACAGCTTAAACTCACGGTCCCGGGATGGAATCGATGTGCTGCAATGCAAATGCTAGGCGAACACGTTACCACTGTATTAGCCAGAAGGCTAGTACAGTGCTCTCTCTCTCTCTCTCTCTCTCTCTCTCTCTCTCTCTCCCCAACTGATATTATAAAAACCTGTTTGAGATTGCCATTGCATGTGTCATATAGTTGAAGTTTTTATGCCATTGTTATCCTCAACGGTTTGTATATAAGCTTATGTTGCGTTAATAATCCAATCAAATCCAACCCGTCTTTCTGAACACGCCAAACGTTTATCCAGCCAAGATCAATCCACAGAGCCAAAACAATTAGCAATTTAAAAAGAAAATTCTATTTGATACTGTTAAACTGATGTGAAATGGATGTCATCTAAGGGTGGAAGAAATATCTTAAGGATAGGTGGGCTGGAGAAGCCTTTAGCTTACCTGGGATTAAAGGTGAGTACCGGAGATTAATTGAATCCAAATATATTCGGTTTAGGAATAGTTAAAGGAGTGGGTGGTATATGTGAGTGGAGATTAGATTGCTTCTAGTTTTGTTTATAATAATAATAATAATAATAATAATAATAATAATAATAATAATAATAATAATAATTAGGTATTAAGCTAATAGGCTGAATTTACGTCATCTTGTTAACCCCCTTAAAAAAACAGGCGTATCATTTAAAATATTTCACGATCCTATTTCAAACAACAAAAGGATCTAGATCACAAAGGGCAGCTTAAATGGTTTGATAGGTTAAAAAAGAAGAAGAAAAAAAAAATTTGACCAGCCTTGCTGACGCACAGAGCCATTTCGCGATATGCTGACGTCAGCAGCACACGAGCGCTAACGTGTTACGTAAGATTTATTTGCTTTGATCCTTCACGTAC
>NC_090756.1:12928017-12943017 GCF_036898095.1 Palaemon carinicauda | reverse complement strand
GCTTGATACCTAAATGTATTCCTATTTTTGGGCTCAAGCCATGGCGTCCTGATGGAAGGTTCCTTTTTGGTAGCTTCCTTGGGTATAAGACTACTAAGATATTCCCAGAGAATTTAACCACAGGTTATCACAGAATTCTAACTTCTGGAGCGAGTATCTCAAAGGTTTCCCTTTAAGACATCGTAATATCAACAGGGGACGCATGTCTAAACGCGCCACATAGCTATCTTCACCCCGAACAGAGTTAATGCTTCGGTGTGTAAGAGTAGAGAATAGCTGGGAGCCGTTCCACAGCTAATCTCACTCGTGGCTACTACTGATACTCGAGACGTAAACAAACGGACGCCATTGCTCTAATGACGTCACGCCCGTCTTCATCCTTTGTTTAGTAGCTGCCCTACTTAGACGGATTTTCCCTGTGTTCACTTTATCGTTTTGCATCTTCGCTATGTCGTTACCTTCAGCCTCGCCTTCTTCTGGAAAGTTGAGTACAAGGTTCCAGTATTGTTTAATTAAGCTCTGGCCGTAAAGTAAATATTACTTTTCGAGATAATTGCTGTTTTGTGGCAGAGCTGTGCCTCTACCGGACCCGCCATTTTATGGCGTCGTTGTTGTTATGCATGTCTTATTTAGTTAGCCACAACAACGTTTCCGGCATTATACTAATCGAATACATTAGTTTATTTAGTCTTCATAGCTAGGAACTTTTATATCGTGTTTAGACGCTTTTATCGGTCATCGATTGACCTCATACCAGTCGGCTACTATAGCCCCCAGGCCAGGAGCCTACATACAAGTGTTCATGCATGATTTATTAGTGATCCTAGACTAAGTTATGAAGATAGTGGCATTATTTTACAATACTTTTGACAGTGATGCAAATGTTTTCGCCTTCAGGGACCATATAGGGGATAGGCTAGTCAGTGACTCTTTCTAGCCTAACCTAATGTTAGGACCCCTATATGCTTCCTTCATCCCCTGCCTTGGCATTCCCTCTATTTAGCCTTGATTCCTTTTCTGAGTAAAGGGATTAATTGTCTAATAGAGTATATATCGCCTCTCTGTCCTCCCTAAAGGAATGAACCCCCTTTAGGGCTGAGTCCGAGAGTGAGGTTAGGCTAGCCTACCTCTATGGCTAGGATAGTCTATGACTTTCCTGCGATAGCGATATGTCTTCTTCCTTTCCTAGTTCAGGACTCTTAGCCCTGTTCTAGGTTAGGTTAGGAAGGTTTCTCTGTTCCATGCTGAAACTGTACTCTTGCACCGTTTTAGCTGATCTGCCTGATCTTAGGTTAGGGAGTGTCCTCCCTTTCCTTAGTGGCCGCTCTGGTACAGAAACCCTTCCTGGGAAGACTTCTCTCTTCTCCCTCCCCACCTATCTCTTGTATAGCCTAGCCTATGCTTAGGTTAGTTTATACCCATCTGTCCCCTGTCCTACAACTCCTCCTTAGGGTGGAATAGTAGGGCTACCCGAGCTTCCTTGTGCAGTCCGCTCTGGTACATATACCTTCATAGTGTCCTATAAGGTTAGTTACCAGTATAGTTCTGCATATGGGAGTCTCCCCCCCCCCCTTGGGTGTTCCCTAGCCCTCCCTTGGGCTACCTTGCTCCCGGTCCCTAGTGACCCCTGCTCATGGATGTTAGAGCCTGCCTCTATCATGGGTACACCCCCTCAGGGAGGGGGAGGGATGTCTGGAATCCTGATGGTACTTCCTACATCCCTTCCCCCCTCCCCCCTGTCTCTCTCCCTATCCGGGTGCCGGTCTCTTGCCGCCTCTACTGTCGGCAATACCTGCCTCCTACTTGGTGACCCTCCCTAACCTTGCCGCCAGCCCCCCGTGTACCGAGGGACTGCCGGCTGCCGCCGGCTACTACCGGCGGCTCTCCTACTCCTATCTAGTCGTCCGCTTGCCGGTCGACCGCCGGAGTGCCGGCATATACTGCCGGCAACCCGATACAGCCTTTACCATCCTTATCCCAGTCACCAACCTGGCATCCTCCGACTGCCGGAGCCGCCGCTCCCTGCCGGCGTGCCGCCGTTGTGCCGGCGGCCGCCATCCTGGTATTTGACTGACTTTGAACATTGTCTGTCCTAATGCCAGAATCTATGCTGGAGCGAGCTCCGGCATGCCGGCGGCTTGCCGGATGCCCCGGAGGCGTCAAGAATACTTGCACCCCCTTACTGTAGCTATCATAAGACTATGATAGCCCTATATCGCAAACAGATAAGCTGCTTCTGCTATTAAGATCAGTACCTAGTACTGCTCTATTAGTGATCATGCTGTCTCTTTGCATTCTTCTAATTCCAGCATGCTATGTGCATCTTAGCACGGCTGGTTGCCAGAAGCAGTTACCTTTTAAATGAGGCCTTCTGGCCCTTAACTGGGAACCGAATGAATTCGGTCCCAATCTTGTCCTTGGTTTTTTCCATGGAATTCCAAAATACTTGGAATTCTAGGAAACTATATCCAGTGCCCTCGGTCACTCGGATTATCCAGGGACCAAGCTTATGGTAACCAGCCGGGCGAGATGCATGGAGCATGTTCTCCTTTACTATTTTCATTCTCTATGCATCACACCTTCTTTAAGTTAAAATTAATGATTAATATTAACTTAGTTTAAGAGCCATTCTTATGACTCCCCCATACTCATTTTCTCTTTCTTCCACAGGAGGAGCAGATGAAGTGTGATTTCGCCTTCTGCGCTGTGAAACGCCCGCAGTTTTACGGGCATACGGCTTGCAGGACTCACGCCCCTTGTGCAGACAAGAAAGGGGATTTGAAGTTTTGGAATCCACTGGATTGTACGGTCTGCCAGGCCTACCTAGTTGAGGCCTTCCATAACCCTCCTTCAGCGGAGGTTAGAGACATTTCTCGTGAAAAGCTGCGCAAGTGGGTGCGTGGCTTCCAGAAAAATGCTACCGGACCGTACCTGGCCACCGAAGAACTGAGGTCACTATTGTTCCCTAAGGCCTCCTCTGACTCAGTGGTACCCAAAGATGTGATCCCCACTGTCCAAATTACGGTGGAACCTGATGTGGTCATGGCTCAGTCCATGCACGAGTGTCGTTTGGATTCCGAGGATGACGAACAGATTTCAGACGTCTCGGAAGACACGGAGAAGACGCTTATGGCTCAAGGAGCCGAAGAGGACGAAGACAAGGTGGAGTACACCGAGTCGGAGCTAGAAGCTGCTCCCTCGTCCATCCCCCCTCCTACTCCTACACCGACGGAAATGTCTATTCCGTCTACCTCCTCGACTCCGGATCCTTCTTCTTCTACTCAAGAACTGATCCGGCTGATTAGAGCCGTCATGGACGACAGGCTGAAGGAGAACCAGGAGTCCATCAGGTCGATGATAGGATCCAGAGAGCCGAAGAAGATTTCGGTCAAGGATCTCCCCGCTTGCTCTCATGCCAACCCGTGGAGGTATGCAGAGCATATGGTTATTGCGACCGGCAGGATCTTTGTCAGTGATAAGATCGGCACGGTCCCTTTGGAAGATGTGGAGTTCTTCCCAAGCTTTGAGGCCTACCCGGACTGTTACGTCCGGCTTCGTTCCGAACCTGCCTCGAAGGAAGAGACCGAACCTAAGGAAGAGATAGTGTTCGATCTCGCAAAGGCCCAGGCTATGCTAGCCTCCGCATTTAAGAGTAGAGGCTTTACCTGCTCTAAGCTTCCGGCATTGAGCAAGAAGCACCCTACTTACGTTGCACCTGATACTGCGGTTCTTCCATTCTTGGAAAAGGCCTTAGCTGCATGCCTTAAAGCGGCGGAAGAAGGGAAACCCTGCCCTGCACTGGAGGAGTGCAGACCCTTCTCCATCGTGACCCCCCCTGACGCTCGACACTGGAAAGATGTTCAGCATACTTTCGTCGTGGGAAGGCTCGATCCTGACGTCGCCGGACGTCAGTTTAATGAAGACCTCCCTAAGCTCAACGATCACCTCCTTCGCCGGGAACAAGACACGAAGGAGAGGCTTGCGGCATCTCTTTCTCATCAAGTCCAACTGGAAGTTATGGCCTGTGACACTAGAGTACCAGATCACTACATGGTACTCTCCAAATCCCACTTACTGACGGTAATGAAGGACTTGTACCACTTCATAAAGGCTCGAAGAGCCTGTCGTGAATTCGTGTTTGCCGGTGCCACCGTGAAACACGAACCCCGGAGGCTGATTTCCTCCAACATCTGGGGAAAGCACCTGTTTCCTTCTGACCTTGTGAAGGAAATAACTGACAGAGCCGCCACGGAGAATAGGAACCTTCTCCACAAGTGGGGCATGTCCAGGAAAAGGAAACCCTCTCAGGACGACGGACCTCAGCCTAAGAGGAAACCTCAAAAGTCAAAACCCCAGCAACGTCAGCAAAGACGTCAGTTTCCGGGACCCGCTACCTCCCAAGTGGTTGCCCAACCACAACAGACCTTTCAATTGGTCCCCCAACCGGTGTTGTCACAGTCACCGGTCTTCACCCCTGCCTTTGAGCAACCATCAACTACCTTTCATGCCAAAGGTAGAGGCTCATTCAGGGGTGCAAGCAAAGACGCATCTCGCCGTCCCTCCAGAGGTAGAGGAGGAAAGGGAGCTAGCGGCCGAGGCAACAAGTCCTCGGGACACCAGAAGCAATGAAGTGCTTCCGGTGGGAGGAAGACTCCGCCAATTCCAGGATCGTTGGACCTTCGATCCCTGGGCACACAGCATCATCAAGAACGGTCTAGGCTGGAGTTGGACGCAACCACCCCCAATCTTCCAGCAGTTCTTCCAGCAATCAACCCCCCTTCTGGAAGAATATGTTCTAGACCTCTTGAACAAGAAGGTGATAAGGAAGGTAAAGTCCACCAGGTTCCAAGGGAGACTGTTTTGTGTTCCCAAGAAGGACTCAGACAAACTCAGAGTCATTCTGGACTTATCCCCCCTCAACAAGTTCATAGAGAACAACAAATTCTAGATGCTGACGCTTCAACAAATAAGGACCCTTCTGCCTCAAGGTTCCTACACGGTCTCTATAGACCTGGCGGATGCCTACTGGCACATTCCAATGAACCATCACGCTTCCTCCTACCTAGGATTTCGACTCCAAAGGAAAAGCTACGCCTTCCGGGCCATGCCCTTCGGCCTCAATGTGGCCCCTCGGATCTTCACAAAACTGGATGCCATAGTACAACAGCTCCGCCTAAGAAACGTCCAGGTGATGGCCTACCTCGACGACTGGCTAGTCTGGGCTCCATCGCCCGAAGAGTGTGCAAAGTCTTGCAACGAAGTTACCCAGTACCTAGAACACCTGGGATTCAAGATCAACGAGAAAAAATCTCGCCTCTCTCCAGCTCAGAAGTTTCAGTGGTTGGGAATCCACTGGAATCTTCAGTCACACCGCCTTTCCATCCCCCAGAAGAAAAGGAAGGAAATAGCAGGGTCTGTCAAGCGACTACTGAAATCCAAACGCATTTCAAGACGACAGCAGGAACGAGTTCTAGGCTCTCTACAATTCGCCTCAGTGACAAACCCAGTGCTTCGTGCACAGCTAAAGGATGCCGCGGGAGTCTGGAGACGCTCGGCATCCATCGCTCGAAGAGACCTCAAGAGACGGCTTCCAAACAGACTACGACGCCTCCTAAAGCCGTGGTCGGAAGAAAAGGCCCTGAAAAGGTCCATTCCTCTCCAACACCCTCCTCCATCACTCAACATCCACACGGATGCCTCACTGGAAGGTTGGGGAGGTCACTCCCACCAGAAACAGGTTCAAGGTACCTGGTCTCCACTATTCAAGACGTTCCACATAAACATCTTGGAGGCCATGGCGGTCCTTCTAACTCTGAAGAAGTTATCCCCGCCGCCCTCGATCCACATCCGTATAACCCTAGACAACTCGGTGGTAGTTCGTTGTCTCAATCGCCAAGGCTCAAGATCGCCCCAGATAAATCAGGTGCTTCTCCCAATCTTCCGTCTGGCGGAGAAGAAGAAGTGGCACCTGTCTGCAGTTCACCTACAAGGATTCCGCAATGTGACAGCGGATGCTCTATCTCGGACAAACCCGATAGAGTCGGAATGGTCTCTAGACGCAAGATCGTTCTCCTTCATCTCTCACCAAGTCCCAGAACTTCAGATAGATCTCTTTGCAACGAGCGACAACAATCAACTTCCTCTGTACGTAGCCCCGTACGAGGACCCCAAAGCAGAAGCAGTGGACGCCATGTCACTGGACTGGAACAGGTGGTCCAAGATCTACCTGTTCCCTCCCACCAACCTTCTGTTGAAAGTCCTCTCCAAACTGAGAACCTTCAAAGGGACAGCGGCCCTAGTGGCTCCCAAGTGGCCCCGGAGCAACTGGTACCCCCTGGTCCTGGAGCTGCAGCCCAAGCTGATCCCTCTCCCGGGCCCAGTTCTCTCTCAACAAGTACAGAAGTCGACTGTCTTCGCTTCATCATCGAAAATCAAGGACCTTCATCTCATGATTTTCTCTCCCTTGCCGCAAAGAAGAGGTTTGGGATCTCGAAGAAAAGTCTAGACTTCCTAGAGGAATACAAGACCGAATCCACGAGACGGCAATATGAATCATCCTGGAGGAAATGGGTCTCCTTTGTCAAGGCAAAAAATCCTAAAGAAATCACAATTGATTTCTGTATGTCCTTCTTCATTCACCTTCATGGACAAGGATTAGCAGCCAATACGATTTCCACCTGCAAATCGGCCTTGGCTAGACCAATTCTATATGCTTTCCAAATTGATCTGTCCAACGACATCTTCAACAAACTACCAAAAGCATGTGCTCGCCTACGTCCAGCACCCCCTCCGAAACCGATCTCCTGGTCACTAGACAAGGTACTCCATTTCGCCTCCAACTTGGACAATGATTCATGCCCCCTCAAGGATCTGACTCAGAAAGTTATATTTTTATTTGCTCTCGCTTCGGGAGCTCGAGTCAGCGAAATTGTGGCATTATCAAGAGAAGAAGGACACATCCTGTTTACCGATTCAGGAGAAGTGACCCTCTCCCCTGATCCGACGTTTCTCGCTAAAAATGAATTACCCACCAAAAGATGGGGCCCTTGGAGAATATGCCCCCTGAAGGAGGATGTCTCTCTATGTCCAGTAGAGAGTCTCAAGGTCTATCTTCGCAGAACTTCGAACTTTGGTGGAGGCCAACTCTTCAAAGGAGAAACATCGGGCAGCGACCTGTCACTGAAACAATTAAGAGCGAAAATCACCTACTTCATTCGCAGAGCGGATCCGAACAGTACACCCGCTGGTCATGATCCTAGAAAAGTGGCATCTTCTCTGAATTTCTTTCAGAGCATGGACTTTGAAAGCCTTAAAAACTTCACGGGCTGGAAGTCCTCGCGAGTTTTCTTTAAACATTATGCGAAACAAGTGCACGAAGTCAAACATTTTGTGGTAGCCGCAGGTAGTGTTACGAAACCTGCACCTAACTCTGCGTAGAACAGTGAGTTACTTGGGACTCTAACTCTTCGGGTGCCTATGTTGACCCTCGAGCGATTCATAGTGATGTCTAAAAACACTTAGTGCTTTTATAACTGTTCTTATCCCAGGTGAAATGTCATAGTGTCACACAAGTGCCGCATGCCTTGAGCATGATGTGTTATTTAAAGACTTGCGTTCCTCGAGAACGAGTACCTACTAATATCCTGAAATTCCTTTTCAGATTCAAGAGCAAGCCTTTATTTCTATGTACATTATTATTACTGTAAATGAACTTTACTTTTGCTGTAAATTATTCAATTTCTGCATTGTGAAATAAAATTTCTATTTTATTACTTATGCGTCTCTTTCAGCTCCTACTTACTATGAAATACATACCTGTCATAGTTTTATTTATTCCTCCTTTCTTATGGTTATGAAGAATTTAAGATGTTTAATCCTAAATTATATTCACCCTGACTAAGTAAGGTTCCTACACGAATACTTACTTCTGATAACCAAGAGATGAACTCTATACACAGTGCCCAACCACCACTGGTCTAATTTCAGAATGTTCCTATTCAAATACCAAACATTCCGCTTCATCTCTAAGTTCTTCAAGTTCTTCTCTCAGGATGAATAGCCCTTCAATACCACTTTGACGTCGGCATAGCCCATGGGAACTTCCTGCCAAGGGGGGCAGGATACTTCGTTCCTATGGTTCTTTACCTAAGATTACTTTGCTGTTTTGTCAATGCCTAGGCACTTAATACTGGGGGGAAAATCTACCACGATACATTGATTCTCTGGTACTCTTCCATCAGGACGCCATGGCTTGAGCCCAAAAAACGGATTTTGAGCGAAGCGAAAAATCTATTTTTGGGTGAGATAGCCATGGCGTCCTGATGGACCCTCCCTACTACTTCGTCCAGTTTTGTTCCCACCCTGTGCTACTGTATCATGGTGATGGGCAGCAACTGGCTTCAGGATGAAGACGGGCGTGACGTCATTAGAGCAATGGCGTCCGTTTGTTTACGTCTCGAGTATCAGTAGTAGCCACGAGTGAGATTAGCTGTGGAACGGCTCCCAGCTATTCTCTACTCTTACACACCGAAGCATTAACTCTGTTCGGGGTGAAGATAGCTATGTGGCGCGTTTAGACATGCGTCCCCTGTTGATATTACGATGTCTTAAAGGGAAACCTTTGAGATACTCGCTCCAGAAGTTAGAATTCTGTGATAACCTGTGGTTAAATTCTCTGGGAATATCTTAGTAGTCTTATACCCAAGGAAGCTACCAAAAAGGAACCTTCCATCAGGACGCCATGGCTATCTCACCCAAAAATAGATTTTTCGCTTCGCTCAAAATCCGTTTATTACTACAGCACCGGCCATGGGAGCATTTGCTGTACTTGCCGGTCCTAGGAAGGGTGTCGTTGTGGGGGGTCTTATGTGCGTGGCTGGAATCCTTCTGGCTGTTCCAGCCTTCTCGGTACTTTATCTCGCTTTCACTCTCGGGGCGGTTGTTGGTAAGTGAGCTGTTAATCTGTTTCAATTCTTGTGGTGTTTCATTAGGTCTTAAAGTAGTCAATAACAATTAAGATTTCCAATAATCTCTATGACAATTTTCTATTTACCTTGGATTTTTTGCAAGTCAAAAACAGTAATATATCTGATTATTCACATAGTTCTAGAAATCAGGAATCCATTTTTTTGTTGTTGTTGTATGTTGCTGTACGACCTACGATATTATATATGTAAACAGTTGTTACTCCCACTAGGAATCGGCATGTGTATGGCTGAGACACCGGGTTTCCTCCTGGTAACTGATTACTTCCAGGAGAAGCGTTCTTTGGCAAATGGAATTAAGGCAGCTGGAAATCCCATGGGAGGTATCTTATTTTCTCCAATGATTGTCATACTTAACCAAGAATTTGGCCTCAGAGGATCATTCATATTGATAGCAGGCATCATGCTCCAGTTGGTAGTGCTTGGAATGCTCATGAGACCTTTTGAACAGCAGCAGAAAATAGTTCAAGAAGACTACTGGAAGAAAATGCAAATAGAGAACGGCAAATCTGACCTGCAGATCAGACAGTTGAGGGCTACTGTAGGCGCTGAGCAGCGGATCAAGAAAAAGGCGATAGATCTCTCCTTCTTGAAAAATCCAGCTTATCTTGTATACATTTTGATGGTTATGTGTACAGCTGCAGCCTTGCCCAGTGCCCTTCTTTATGCAGCTAAATATGGAAGGTCAATAGGACTCAGTGACCTTCAGAACTCGGCCATAGCCTCATACATATTCATCTGCGACGTAGTTATGAGATTGTTTTGCGGATTTATTTTCAACAGGAAGAAATCGAATAAGAGATATGGATTTATAGCAGGGTAAGTACTGTTTGTTATAACTCAGTAATATTGCCAGTGATGTGTTTGCTCAAGTTAAAACTCCTAATTAGTAACATTTAATGATTCCTATAATAATCCTACAACTTAATCCTTTACTAATTATTAGCCTATACTATTTAGACATTATTGTTATTACTTTACTAGAAATAATTGCCATTTCATAATAAGAACAAGCAATGATGTACTTCCAACAGCTTGGTAATCGGAGGCTTGGGTTGTATGACTGTGCCCTTGTGCACAAATATGTGGCATATGCTGGTCTTTGCAACCACGCTTTCCCTCTGCACTGCCTTCTTCTGGACACTGATCAATGAACTCTTGGCTGACCAGTTTGGAGGAGATGCCATGTCCTCCACTTGGGGATTCTTCCGGATGACGCAGGGAATCTGCAACTTATTCTATCCATCGGTTATTGGTAAGTGAAGATTTATTCAAAGTAAATTAGAAACTTCTATGCTAATGAGTAGATTCACAATTTCTGCCTCATCATAATTTATAACTTCTGTCCAAATTATATGCTAGGAATTTTCCATTGACTCTGTAACTTCTTCAACTCATATTTTTGTAGTATAACGATTTTGGAAAACCTGACATAAATTTTCATCTTATACATTTGATAATTTGAGTATGAACTTTTCTTTAATGCATCCCCAAAAAGACCTGACTCAGCATGATGCGTTTCTTTTCCTTAATCAATCTCTTACAGGTTTTGTGATGGACATCAGCGGCGGATTGGGCGTTCCGTATATCATGATGGGTTCTTTTTTTATTTTGGGAGCTTTGATTATTGCTTCTCAACCTCTTGTAGCAAAGCTTCCTGGTTCAAAAATATATCTTCCTTCATAACAATTTTCTTTCCAAGCAGAAAAAATTAGGTTGTAAACCATAGTAGGAAAGATATAGACAGGATAAATACTAGGATATGCATCCTATACATCATGGAGTTAAGGATAAACTGTAGCCAAATGCAAACAATTGGTTAAAGGTGGACCACCTTTAGGGCATTCTGTTTAACTGCCCTGTGCTATGTGATATCCTGCCTGAAGAGAGGACAGGCTTTTGTATGATGTAGGTACATAAATTCCATATATTATTTTGTCTATATTTATGTGCTTCCCTATATGTATCATTATGTATTGAACATTTAGGTCTTTTGCCTATAATATGGCAACAACTATATTCACTACTGATCTAGCAACACTGTGGCATTGTCGCTTAGTGATCATTTAATATCAGACTGCTGTCTATAAAGCACTGATTTTGTCTGTTGTAAAGACTTACTGTAAAAATGGCCTACAATTAAGAAGTTGGTATTTATTTCTCTACTACACTCAGGGCCATAAGAAGAATGTATCCTAATATAGATATGATTGAGATGGGCGGAAGCTAAATTTTTGTTGATGGGTTAGACCAGTGGTTCTTAGCCAGGGCGACTTCTCCCTAGGGGCAATTTCTGGTGTAGGGAAATTGGGGCCACACATTGGGAAACTCAAACTTTTAGAATATTGACTTTTACAGCCATTGAGCTCATTATCTATATTTTCAATTTGCTTCTAATTTGTAAAACTGCACCATAAGAATAATACATGTAAAATTGTAAATGTAAATATACTAATATGCACAAAATGAATAAAAGAAGTTTGTGCGTAGATGAATATTGTTTAGAATGCACTTATTGAGGCAGAGAATTTGGAAAGGAAGCGGTAGTGACTTTCTGTCATATGGTGAAAGGGGCCCAGGGCCAAACACGGTTGAGAACCACTGGGTTAGGCAGTCTGGAGAGAAATCTCAAATTGTTTAAGCAGAGGAAAATATCTGTTTCAGATTCACGATCTGTTTTGACGCAAGGGGATTCTCTACTTTCAAACTAACCAAATAAAGAGTAATAACATAACCCTTGTTTTTTTTATACCTCACCACAATATATATAAATGACATTCAACTATATCTTTTAGTATAAAGATTTCCAGTATATGGTTTACATTTATTATTATTATTATTATTATTATTATTATTATTATTATTATTATTATTATTATTATTATTATTATTATTATTATTATTATGTAGGAAGTCGACCCTTTTTCAAGCAGGTTTCATAGAAAAAAAATTGCTGTCTTAGTAACCTCATAATTGGGCTTCTCAATGGTTTGAATTTTCTTCTTTTCGTGGGTGGAATCCATACCGTGTTTGGGACGTAGCTGCTCTTCCATTGAGATGAAATAATTAGCAACGCCAAGATCACCGGTAGTGGTCTGGTCTGTAGAAAGCTCAGGATCCTGGAAGCCCTACTTATCCAACAAGCAAAACCTTATCTCAAATCGACCCAAGAGATGTTTCTTCTCCCCTACAGCCTTAGGAACACCTTTGAAGAAGACACTAATCAGCAACCAGGAAGTTTGTCAGCAACAGAGACTCTCCCAGCGAGTGACTCAACTAATCAGCTGGCAGTACGGAACTCTCACGATTTGGAATCTGAGCAACTGAACAGCTTGCCTAACTCCGAGCTATGCTCAGGAAGCGCGCCAGCCAACCAGGGCTATGCATTAAAAACCCAACCGGATCTGCTCTGACCCAGAATCCTCCCATCCTTGACAATCGTGAGCGGAGCAGTAGCCTGACCTAGACGGAGGGATCTCTTCCCATTGAGCGCCTTAGCCAAAGGGAAAGCAGAAAACCACAAGCCCAAGGGCTCCAATAAGGAAGCCGTCCAGTAAGAAAAGGAAATAACACACAAACGAACAAAATATATGAAACATTTTAAGCTCAGCAATAACGTAAAAATAAGTCAGTCATATATAAACTATAAAACAGATCAATCAAGTTGATTGATTAGAATATATTAGCACAAATAAACGTACCGAATAGTTATGAAAAAAAAGAAGATATGCACTACCTTACACGATTTGATCAGAGAGATGCCAGATATCACCATTTGACAATGTTTTGAGAAAAAAAGAAAAAACAGAAAATTGCATCACTGGTGACAAGTGCAGGGATCAGTTGTTGTGCTCCAGTGACGTCACTTGAGAAGGAAACTGGCGATCGGATCCCTAGGTGAACACACCTTATATCGGGGCTAAACACAAGTTCTGGCCGCGTAGAAAGGGAGGGACACGGTGGACTTCATAAGAGCGAGGAGTGCCAAGAATTGCTGTGTCCAACTGTACATTCATTACATGTAATTAGATATCTTATTAATTGAGAATATTTAAACATTGTGTCTAGATTCGCTTAGCTTACTAAACTGAAAGAAAGTTTTCAATTATTCAATCTCATCATATGGTTATCGAAAAGTATTTTAATACTGAATGCATCTGTTTAATATTCACATACACACACACATATATAAATATATATATATATATATATATACATATATGTATACATATATATATACATATATATATATACATATATATATGTATATATATATATATATATATATATATGCAGAAGAACCCTGTGGTTCTTCTGCATCTGAGCATCACGTTTTCCTGTGATTTTTACGCATATATATATATATATATATATATATATACACCCATTGTAAATTCGAATACATCCTTACTCTAGCTAAACAGAAAGTCCTTCAAACAAAATCAGAACGAAAGTGAATTCCGAATTCCAATAAATGTCCTTCCTGACATTAAATGAATATTTCAAATGAAATTAGAACAAATTACTCAGGATTAGAAATTGATCTTAACGAGCTTAGTTTGAACAATTACTTCAAAGGCAAACTAACAGTATTTTAAGCAACAGAATTTCCAAAAAATATCTAATTTGTTTTTAGTATATTATTTTTCAGTCTAAGATTTATTTGGAATTATAAGAGTTTCTATAAATCTAAATGCATTTCTTTTCTGTAGAGATGCGTAACCCCAAACGCTTAAAATCCTTAATAACTATTTGCTGTTTCACGAAGTTTTTCCCAAAGGTAAAACACATCCATTTTCCCTCCCTTTTGTGATGGCAATATGACGTCATAAAAATCGTTGATTGATCTCTGGAAAACAATAGAAACTGAGGTCGTCTCGTCATCTGAGATGGACAGCGGAATCCCATTCAGTCATTGAACAAAATCATCCTTTAAAACTTGACACCAGAATCGGAAATGTCGGAACCACATTGTGTTGACCAAAGGCACCAACACTGCACTTTAATCTAATGCTTTTTGCTCCCATCCTTGATTGAAGGGTCGTTTCCCTATACGTTCTATCAATGCCCAACTAATGGAATGCTATTTCAAATGATGGATAAAAATATTCATCAGTTAATGGAATATAGTTTCTGTAATTTGATGATGAAATCAAAATAGTTATGTCAGATTCTGACTACGTTTAATTTATTGAAAATTGTAATATTTGTATATGAGATGATATTACTCTAATGGAAAATCTCTTTGATGGATTAAATACCCATTATTAGACTCTTTCTTATAATAATTCTTATCAAATTTATGAGAGAGAGAGAGAGAGAGAGAGAGAGAGAGAGAGAGAGAGAGAGAGAGATTTACAAACCAGAATTAACCTTGTTATTTTGATTCATAATATATGGTTCATAAAAATGTGATATATTGACTAGGAGAGAGAGAGAGAGAGAGAGAGAGAGAGAGAGAGAGAGAGAGAGAGAGATACCTTAAACCCAGGATATGCCTAGTTACTTTAATTCATGATGTAAATCTCCATACAAAATGTTATATAATTATTTGGATTTATACAGAGAGAGAGAGAGAGAGAGAGAGAGAGAGAGAGAGAGAGAGAGAGAGAGAGAGATCTTTAAACCAGAATTAGCCTTGTCACTTTAATTCATGATATATATTGATTAGGATTTATAAAAAAAGAAAGAGAGAGAGAGAGAGAGAGAGAGAGAGAGAGAGAGAGAGAGAGAGAGAGAGAGTTATTGGAACTTACAGAAAGCAAAGTTTTTCAGTAGAAAGCGAAAAGGGGCAATTGAACCCAATTTGAATAAGAAACAAATATCATGTATTCAATTTAGAAACTCAATCATTCATTTTCAGTTATATATCTCTGTCATGGATGTCCCATGCTTGAAATTTTTAAAACTTAATCTTTGATAAAATTTTCAGAGTTCATGAATAAATGAAAATTCAGTCGTATTTTTTATTTATGGAAAAAAAAGTCGAAGGTTTGGTCAGTTTCAATCAAGCCTG
>NC_090756.1:12923017-12925517 GCF_036898095.1 Palaemon carinicauda | reverse complement strand
CTCAGTCTTTCCCAACATTCTTTACTTTTAATTCCTGTCATTCTAGCGAAATTTGAAAGGGGTTTTGGGTCAAAATTTCCTCAAATAGATGTTGGATCATAGCTGTTGTTCGAATAGATGTTAGATCATAGGTCTTGTTCGAATAGTTGCTTTATCAAAGCTTCTTTCAAGGTAAATGGGTTAATGAAAAACCTCTTGTTCATATTATTGTTTATCAAATTCTATGTATTATGAATATGTACTAGCCTCCTGGCTATTACAGTGGTAACGTGTTCGCCTAGCGTTCGCATGGCTTCAGATCGATCCCAGCCCGCAACCATGAGTTTAAGGTGTTTACTGGGGAGGCTACTGCTGTGGTTGGGCACCATAGTAGGGGTGATAGGCTTGTCCGGCTAACGTTCTGGTGAGCATCTATTCTGATGAAACTGGAGCTGAAACCAGACACCTTTAACCTTTACCTTTTAAAACTTGAATTATGAGCATGTCAAGCTCTCTCTCTCTCTCTCTCTCTCTCTCTCTCTCTCTCTCTCTCTCTCTCTCTCAAAATATATATTCATCAATACTTTACTAATAAACGAAACCATAGGGAGATTTTGATCAGAATTTTTCTGTAAAATTCAACTGTTCTTAGAATAAAAATTTCTGATAAACCCAATAGAGGCCATGAAAATTATTACAATAAACCATTTGATATTAAGGGTAAAAATTATAGATTTTTAATAGAAAAGACCCATAGAATAAGATTTTCAAGATAAAATATGTCTGAAAGAAATAATTTAAAATGCTTTTTTTAAAATACCACAAAACCGTTGTCGTTTCCTTTATAAGCTTTTCCTTCATCCAATAACTAAGTTAGTTTCCTCTTGTACATGACCAATGAATGGCTTCCTAGGACCTATAGTCAATTCCTTTTAGTGAGGCAGATTTGCACCGACTCGCAGGGGTGCCCTTTTAGCTCGGAAAAGTTTCCTGATCGCTGATTGGTTGGACAAGATGACTTTTCCGAGCTAAAAGGGCACCCCTGCGAATAGATGCAAATGCGCCTCATTAAAAAAAAATTGAGTATAGTATCAGGCCATTTTGTCAAAAAATTGATAAATTCATAAATTCATGAAAGAAAAAAAAGTATGATACAAAACTGACTTTTCGTGAGTCGTATACTAGAAAAAGCTAGAAAAGCACTCTGAGTGCATACCTCCACCCTGGCAGCTTATTTCTCGAAACCAGCTTGCCTTGCCCGGAATCAATTTGAAAATTATTATTATTATTATTATTATTATTATTATTATTATTATTATTATTATTTGCTAAGCTACAACCCTAGTTTGAAAAACACGATCCTATAAGCCCAATAGCTCCAACAGAGAAAATAGCGTATTTGAAGTCTCTGTGACAACCATGTGCGAACTTGAGGTAAAGGTTGGGGTTAATTTGGTTCGGCCTTTTGCTATACCTTGACCTTGACCTTTGACCTAGTACTTTCAAAGTGAAATCACTTCCACGTCTTGATATAACGATTACTCCTTGAAAGTTTCACTACTCTATGAGTAAAAGTGTGGTCAGGAAGATGTTCACAAACAAACAAACGGACAAACAGGGGTAAAAACATAACCTCCTCCCAACTTCATTAGCGGACGTACAAAAGAATAAGGAATATTACTAAAAACTACATAAAGAAAACAAGAAATTAGAAGAAAAATGTACGACACTCAAAAATGAATTCGAAAAAAAAAATTGCAAAAAAAAATCATGAAAAAGAAGACTTCTGAAGAAATATGTGAGACACAAAAAGTTAAGGGAAATGAAAGTCTAATTGCTGGAGACGAATGAAAGGCTAAAAGCCCTTTGGCGTAATTTCATTAAGAAAACTCTTTTTGTTATTCTGTGTCCTTTAGCTCTGAGCTGGATACGAAAGCCACTCGCTTTTCTTATTCTTCAAATGTTGATTTTATTGCTGTTCTTGAAAATAAAGTTGAATTGTAAAATGAAATGTAAATATTCTTTATTAATAATTTGCTCAAAAAAATTGTCCAGATTGTAATTTTATTTCAGACTCTATGTGAGGAGAGAGAGAGAGAGAGAGAGAGAGAGAGAGAGAGAGAGAGAGAGAGAGAGAGGAGAGAGAGAGAGAGAGAGACCAAATAATAAATTCTTCTGTAATGATGAAGTAGAAATATTCTTAAAAATGCTTATTATATCTGAGAGAGAGAGAGAGAGAGAGAGAGAGAGAGAGAGAGAGAGAGAGAGAGAGAGAGAGAGAGAGAGAGAGAGAGAGAGAGAGAGAGAGAGAGCAAATAATGAATTCATCCATAATGATGAAATAGAAATATTCTTAAAAATACTCTTCATGTCTGAGAGAGAGAGAGAGAGGAGAGAGAGAGAGAGAGAGAGAGTGATATTTCCTCTGCAGTCCTTTCAACTTATGACATTCGTCGAAATAAGGTGTAAACATTTGATGTTCCACAAAAACACCGAAATATATTTCATTATAAAAATGTTT
>NC_090756.1:12910912-12922517 GCF_036898095.1 Palaemon carinicauda | reverse complement strand
AAACCTCCAAACTTTCGCGTTACCATGGACTCTCGCCAAAGGTCAACAAATATCGAGAATTGTGTAAATGTTCGGAAATGCTTCAATGAAAATATTCAGAGAGATTTGAGGGATCTTGACTGGAAAGACAAGCTTTTGAAAATTGTGCTGGAACGATTTTCTGTCAGGAAACGCAGTTGAAATTGTTTTAGCTTAAGGAGAGCTATAAATAGGATTAGCCGTATGTTATTATAATTTATATATATACATATATATATATATATATATATATATATATATTATTTATATGTATATATATATAAATATATATATATATATATATATATATATATACACACACATATATATATATATATATATATATTTATATGTACATATATATATATATATATATATATATGTATATATACTCTCTCTCTCTCTCTCTCTCTCTCTCTCTCTCTCTCTCTCTCTCTCTCTCTCTCTCTCTCCATCCTTAATTTTTGAGTAACATAATAGCAATCGAGATCAACTCTCTCTCCATCTCCATCTCAATCTCCCCTGGGGCCCATTCATCTCTTAGCCCAATCCTCCTTATTCTCCCATCCTTCATAATCTTCTCGGTATTGCCTCAGTTGATGATTGATGGCTCTCGATGGGCCTCTATATTAACAGGCTTTCCCTTTCAAATATAATTCTCTCTGTAATTTTTTTCAAGATTATATTTTATGGTGGTAGAATGCTTGATCTTAACCGTCTAGAGATTACATCATTTCATGTATTTTTTTTTCTTTTTTTTTGACTGATTTTATAGTTATAATTTTTACTAATATATCATATGATATTTTTTTTTCAATAAATTTATTTATATATTTTTCATTTCATCTGATTAAATAAACTAATTTTCCTTTAAGATTCTTTGAATTGTTTTTTTATATTTTCTGCTAATAATATATCTACCATAAATCATATGATAATTTTTTTTAATAAATCTATTTATATATTATTTTTTATTTCATATGACTAAATTAACTAATTTTCCTCTAAAATTCTGTGGGATTTATTTCTTTATAAAATTATAATTTCTATTAATAATATATTTACCATAAATCGTATAATATTTTTTTTCATTAAATGTATCTATATGTTTTTTTTTTCATCTAATTAAATAAACTAATTTTCCTCTAAAATTCTGTGAATTTTTTTATAAAGTTATTATTTCTGCTAATAACATATTTACCATAAATCGTATATTTTTTCAATAAATGCAAATAGATGTTTTCTTTTCTTTTCTTTTTTTTCTTTTTTTTTTTAATCTAGCAGAGGCCTCTCAAAACTATTTCTGGATAAGAAATTTTTTTGTTAGGACTATATGAGATAAGTAGGGCATATTGATATGTATTTCTTTGGCCCATATGACGTAAGTAGGGTGTTTTGTATGTTATAGGCCTATATGACATAAGTAGGGCATGAAGGTTTGTAAGTATGCTATAGGCCTACAGTATATGACGTAAGTAGGGAATACAGGTTTGTATGCTTTAGGCCTATATGATGTAGGTAGGACATACTAGTTTGTATTTTATAGGCCTATATAACATAAATAGGGCATATAAGTTTGTAAGTATGTTATAGGCCTATGTGACATGAGTAGGGCATACTGATTTGTATGTTATAGGCCTCTATGATATAAGAAGGACACACAGGTTTGTAATTACGTTATAGGCCTACTGTATATGACGTAAGTAGGGCATATAATTTTTTTATGTTATAGGCTTATATAACATAAGTAGGACATACAGGTTTGTAAGTGTATTATAGGTCTACATGACGTAAGTAGGGCACACATGTTTGTATGTTATAGGCCTAGCTGACATAAGTAGGGCATACAGATTTGTAAGTATGTTATAGACCTATATGATGAAGGTAGGACATACTAGTTTGTATGTTATAGGCCTATATGACATAAGTAAGGTATACCTATAAATAAGCATTGAATAAACCTACCTTAAATAAATAGTGTATAGGCCTGCAAGATTTTACATAATACATAGACAAAATTAAATAATAAGAAATCTAATTTTCAAAAATTAACATAGAGAAAGTATACATTCCTTACTAATCGTATTTCATTTTACCTAAGTCCCTCGGCTGACTTAATTACGGACTTTGGGATCAACTTAGGCTATTAAGACCTAATAGCCTAATACAATTTCCATGAAAATAATTCGAAAAAGTAAAAATGCACAATTAAAGATTTTGAAATATATATATATATATATATATATATATATATGATAAGGATATCTTATCTAACTATTAATCCAAACAGGTTTACTCCAACCAAAAAGATTTTCGAGATGTAAAGCCATTTTGATTGGCTCGCACATCCAGAGAAATTTAACCTAATTCTCACGTACTTCGCGAACTCTGCAATGTTCATCCTTAAAATGTATGAAAAAGGGCCACCATTTGAGCGAACATGTTAATATTAGTGTGCTTTGCATTTATTGCAATCACCAAGTGTTGCAAAGTGTTCTCCTAAGATAGATGAATATGAAGTAACTCTTGCCAAAAATATGATGTCCTTTAAACTAATTCTCACGCACTTGTCGTTTATTTCAGTTGCTAATTGTTGCCCCTATTATTATTATTATTATTATTATTATCATTATTATTATTTTATATGTATATATATATATATATATATAAGAGAGAGAGAGAGAGAGAGAGAGAGAGAGAGAGAGAGAGAGAGATTAAATTATTTCTCCCATTCTGTTTACTCATTTTCTTATACCATTTAGGAAATATGAGAGAGAGAGAGAGAGAGAGAGAGAGAGAGAGAGAGAGAGAGAGAGAGAGAGAGAGAGAGTGAGAGTGAGAGAGAGAGAGAGAAAATCCCATTAAAAATCCCAGGTTTTAAAAAAACAGCAAAATTAAATCCTATTGTAACAAACTTCACCTAATCGAAATCTCTCACAGTATTACGTCCCCTCATCCCAGGAGGGAGGTTGGGGCTGTCACACACGACCCACAATTCCTGTACCGTCAGGAAGGAAGTGAGAAGCGTTTTCCCGTTTTTTGTAGACCGGGATCCGCCGCCATGGTTGTTACACATGCATTTTTACTCAAGGGACCTTGGGCCTGGAAGGCTACTTGCGTTTATGATTACGGGAGTTGAGTTGGTAGTAGACCGTGGAATGTTTTTTTTTTTTTTTTTTTTTTAGGTTTTCGGTGCTGTATGATAAGAATAATGGTGATGATAAAGATGATAATAATTGATTTTGTATGTGTGTATATATATATATATATATATATATATATATATATATATATATATATATATATATATATATATGGGCTCAAGCCATGTCGTCCTGATGGAAGTTCCTATAGGGTAGCTTCCTAGGGTATATTACAACTACGGCGATATTCCCAGAGAATTTACCTTAAGGTACCAGAATTCTAGCTCCTGGAGTGAATATCCCTCGTGAAAGGGATATCGCGACATATCAGAGGACGTATTCTTGACACGCCACATGGCAATCTGCACCCCGAACAGAGATTATGTATCGCAGGGGTCAATTGGCAAGAAACGAAATCGGGAAAGAAAAAGGGGGAGCCACTCCCAAGGCTCCCTATCTCCCGTTTCGTAAGCGTGCCTGGCGCCAATCCTGGCGCCATCTGTATTCCTTTTTACGTAGCTTAACAACTCGGTGTTTTTTCCTGTGTTTCTCGCAAATCTTGGATTTATTCTACTTTTCATGGCTTCTCCAACTTCGTCGGCCTCTGATAAGTTGAGTACCATGTCTTTTATGTATAAAT
This sequence comes from Palaemon carinicauda, assembly GCF_036898095.1. Taxonomy (NCBI): domain Eukaryota; kingdom Metazoa; phylum Arthropoda; class Malacostraca; order Decapoda; family Palaemonidae; genus Palaemon; species Palaemon carinicauda. The sequence continues at coordinate 12,918,716 of NC_090756.1, read as the reverse complement.
GTAGGCTCTTGGTAATTTTTTAAGTGATTAATAGATTTAATCTTGGTTACAAGAGCCGTAGCCTACCGGAGGCGTCATGGACGCTGTCGCTCGCTAGGTATAAGTTTAGTTAGCCAGAGCAACATTCCCGGTTGTTTTGCTTTAATAAATTTTAGCTATTTAGCATTACATAGGATTTCCTTTCGTGCTTTAGTATTATTTTGGCGAAGTATTCGCCAATTCTGGCCTACGCTAGGTCATGTAGCCTAGTCGTTTGGTCCTAGTTCTTTATGCATGATTTTGGTTTTTCCGAGTGTATTAAAATTTTATTGAAGCTTTAGGCTGTTTTTTATACATTTAAGATTATGTTGAATATTTCCAAGATAGTATACGAGTGAGTTTCGGTGATTTAGGTAATCGATTCTCTTGGTGCCTAGGCTAAGTTGCTTATGGAGCCTTAGTATACTTTCTCATACTCCCCGGTTGCTTTCTTTTCTTCAGAGAAGGTATGCAATCCTTTTCCCTCTGTTTAAGCCTTGGGCTTATCCCTAAGTGGTTTATCTGAATTAATTTTCGATAAAACTATACTGGGGTGTTACTGTACCTTCCTGTTCCAGTAAGTCTGGTTTCAAAGAGGGACAGAACAACAGAGTTTTTAGTCTGAGTCTGTGTTTGTCTGGCTTGGGGTAGAGCTCCCTCGCTGGCCTGGCACAGACATAGGAGGCTTAGCCTCCTTAGGTCACTACGGAAGGTTTCTGTACGAGATGATTCCTTCTTTTGTGATCTACCAGACTAGTCCTTGTTGCTGTTCTCGGGGGAGGATAAGATTCTTTCCCTGGGAGTAGCAACACCTTCCTTGCTTTGGTTCTCTGGGAGCTGGCAAGTATTGCTGGCCTCCCTCCTTGGATCTCCCTTAGGCTAAGATGAGTTTCTTGGCTGCGGGTGATCCGTCACTAAAGCAAGGTTGGTAGGACCCTCTTTTGTCCCTTCCCCCTCTATCTCCGTAATGGCCTAGCCATTACAGTACTGTACGTCATTCTACATCTGGACCTAGAATAGGTTAGGATGTGGAATTGACTCAGTCCCTTGCCGGCCGGCAGAGCTGCCGGCTGGCAAGGGTCTTCTGCTTTGAGTGCTGCCCGGACCTCCCTTGGTCCCCTCATCCATGCCTGCCTGTAGAGCCAGACGGCATTGGTCAGGAAGCCTGAATTAGATTCTCCCCTTCCTTATATGCACTATTTCGGATTGCCGGGCTTGGAGGTAGTGTACACTCTTATCCCGGCATCCATTCTGTTTTTCTTCTAGTGCTGTACCCGACCCGGCTGCCGGCCTATGAGGCCGGCAGCTGGGCAGTTGTAGTCCTCTGGTTCTTTTCCTGCCGGCTGGCATAGGTCGTGTACCTCTGCCGGCCGGCTAATGTCAGCCCTTGTCTGCCGGTCGCCAAGAGTGTGCGGCAGCCGGGTACTACCTTGTGTAGATGACTGCCGGCCGACATTGGCTGTTACTGCCGGCCGGCACATGCATTTGAACCAGCGTTCTGCCGCCTTATAGCTGTTAAGTAGTATACTTTAAAGCTAGTTATGGTGTGTGCCGGCCGGCACTCCTATACTGTACCAGTATTCTTCAGTATAACATATACTGTAAGAAGAAAACTATAGTATAAGTTTTGGTACAGCACTGTGTGTTCTAACACTTTTGTGTTTTCTAGCGCGGCCCTTTGCTGTTGCCCTACAGATAAGAAAGTGAGTTCTTTCTTGTCTATTATCCAGGATTTTAAAATCATTGCTTAGGTGTGAGGTCCACCTGTTTCCCTCTGAAAACTTTGCATTGGTTATTCTAGAAGAGATTAACCATTCGATTTTATTATCTGGAAGGCTGCAGCAATTGGTTGTGAAGGAAACACAAGTGTGTGTCTTTCCTTTCTGAATTGTTATGCTATACTATGCATATCCAGTGATACATAGTTCACTTGATACTCATGGAAATTTCTTCTCTTTACAGAAGGACCCTCCGAAGTGCGGAAGTGTCTTCTGCAACGTCCGCAGCAAGAGCCTCTGCGGACAGGAGTTTGGTAGGAGACACGCAGCATGCGCTGTCTCCAAGGGTGATCTCCGGTATTGGGACCCTCAGGTATGTACTGTGTGCACTAACCTAATTACTGAGGCCTTTGATTCCCCTAGGATGGCGGAATCAAGGGATATAGCAAGGGAGAAGCTTCGTACCTGGGTAAGGGGCTTCTAGAAGAACACCTCTGGACCTTATCTTCCAAGTGAGAAGATGAGGGCGTATCTTTTCCCTAAGGCATCAGCTGATGCAGTGATTCCCCAGCCTCAAGAGGAGATCCCCCAAGTTCAGATCCAGGTGGATGCTGAAGTCGCGGTCGCTATGCAAGACATCCAGTTTGATGACAGTATGTCTGACGTGGACGAGCGTCTGGAGGAAGACCTCCTGGCAGAAGCCCAGGGTGAAGTTCAAGCTCCAGACGTTGTAGAAGAAGAGGTCGACGAGGTGTCGGCTACTCCGGTTCAGATCCCGGAGCCTATTCCCTCAACATCGGCCGGTCTCCCAGTAGAGCTGGGACAGGCCCTCTCCTCCATTGTTGGAATGATCCAACAAATGCAGAAGGAGAATCAGGAGAAGGCGGCTGCAATGGAACTGCAGATGCAGAGCCTTGCAGAATCACATGGGCCCCAGAAAAGGCTCAATGTGAAAGACCTTCCCTTGTGCTCAGATGCTAAACCATGGAGGTATGCTGAGCACATGCGATGACGACTGGAAAGATCGTCATCTCGGATAAGTTGGGCTCAGTTCCCCTAGAGGAGGTGGAATTCTGGCCCAGCAAGGCATCATATCCGGACTGTTATGTCCGGCTGAGGAAGGAACCAGCTTCAAAGGAGGAGACAGAGCCGAAGGAGGTCATAGTGATGGACCATACTAAGGCTCAAGCTCTGCTTTCATCCTCGTTGAAAGAGAGGGGCTTCTCTAACTCAAAGGTAGCTGCATTGAGCAAGAAGCTCCCTTCCTTTGTGTCCTCTCCTGCTAGAGCCTTCCCCTTTTTACAGAAAGGGTTTGCGGCTGTACTAAAAGCAGTCGAGGCCGGCAAGCCTTGCCCCTCCCTGGAGGAGTGTAAACCCTTGTCGCTGGCCCTGCCTATGGACCACAAAGACTGGAAGGACGTCCATCTTACGTTCTTAGTTGGGAAGTTGGAGGCTGATATCGCCGGACGTCAGTTCGGCGAGGACCTCCCTAAGCTGTCTGACTTTCTCTTGCAGAGAGAGTTCGAGACAAAAGAAAGACTGGCTGCCTCAATGTCTCTTCAGACTAATCTTGAGACGATGGCAAGTGACCCAAGGTCCATGAAATGTTCATGGTGGTGGCCAAGACTCATCTGGCCACAGTGACGAAGGACCTTTATGGCTTCGTCAAGGCGAGGAGAGCTTGTAGGGAGTTCGTGTTCACCTCGGCTACGGTGAGGCACGAGCCAAGGAAACTATTCTCCTCCAACATTTGGGGCAAAGACCTTTTCCCTACCGATTTGGTCAAAGAAGTAGTTGATAAGGCCGCCTTGGAGAATAGAAACCTTCTCCAGAAGTGGGGCCTGGCTATCAAAAGAAAGTCTTCCCCGGATGAGGGTCCTCAACCAAAGAGGAAGACTATGAGGACTAGGCTACCGTCTCGGCCAGCCAAGCCTTTTAGACAGCAACAGCAACTGCAATTGCCATTGCCTCCAGTGCCCCAGATCGTGGCACAAACCCCGACCACTTTTCAGTGGGTACCCCAGGCCGTGTCGACACAGTCCACGGCATTCACCCCATCGTTCGAAGGGCAGTCTACTTCCTTTCGAGCAAAGCCTAGAGGAGCAGCCAGAGGCTCGTCTAGGCGCTCCTCAAGGGGAAGGGGATTCAAGGGTGGTCGTGGTCAGGGAGGCAAGACCTCAGGACGGCAGTCCAAGTGGGATGATACCGGTAGGAGGGAGACTTCTGAAATTTCGGGATCGGTGGACCTTCGATCCCTGGGCCCACAGCCTACTCAAGAATGAACTGGGCTGGAGCTGGTACAGCACTCCACCCCCGTGCCTTCGGTTTTTCCAACACTCCACCCCCGTTCTGGAGGAGTACGTTCAAGAACTGTTGGAGAAATGTAATCCGAAAGGTGAAGTCCATCAAATTCCAAGGGAGGCTGTTTTGTGTTCCCAAGAAAGACTCGGAAAAGCTCAGAGTCATTCTGGACTTGTCGCCACTCAACAAGTTCATAGTGAATTGCAAATTCAAGATGCTAACACTGCAACACATAAGGACCTTACTGCCCAAGAGGCATATTCCGTCTCTATAGACTTGTCAGACGCCTATTGGCACATTCCAATCAACCGTCGACTCTCCCCCTACCTAGGGTTCAGACTACAACGAAGACTATGCGCCTTCAGAGCCATGCCATTCGGGCTAAACATAGCCCCAAGGATTTTTACGAAGCTTGCGAGCGTAGCTCTCAAACAATTACGCCTAAAGGGAATTCAGGTAGTAGCCTACCTGACGACTGGTTGGTGTGGGCAGCATCCGAGACAGAATGCTTGCAAGCTTCCAGTCAAGTGATCCAGTTCCTAGAGTACCTAGGTTTCAAGATCAACAGAAAAAAGTCTCGACTTTCTCCATCTCAAAAGTTCCAGTGGCTGGGAATCCACTGGGGCCTTTTGTCACACCGTTTCTCCATCCCGGCGAAGAAAAGGAAGGAGATAGCGGGTTCTGTCAAGAGACTTCTAGATTCCGAAAGGATATCAAGACGTGAACAGGAGAGGGTACTGGGCTCTCTCCAGTTTGCTCGGTGACAGACCCAATGCTAAGAGCACAGCTAAGGATGCAACCGGAGTTTGGAGAAGTTATTGCATCAAACGCGCGAAGAGATCTGAGAAGACCAGTTCCGCTTTGGCTACGTACTCTTCTCAGGCCTTGGTCCCAAGCCAGACATCTAAAGAAGTCGGTTCTTCTTCAGCCACCTCCCCCGTCGGTGACGATTCACTCAGACGCCTCGTAGGAGGGATGGAGAGGTCACTCTCATCGGAAAAAAGTCCAGGGGACTTGGTCCAAGCTATTCAAGACCTTTCACATAAACTTTCTAGAAGCTATGGCAGTGCTCCTTACCTTAAAGAAAGTTTCCCCGCGTCACTCGACCCACATAAGGTTGGTGATGGACAGCGAGGTAGTTGTGAGATGCTTGAATCGACAAGGATCGAGGTCACCACCTCTCAACCTGGTGATGTTGGCCATCTTCCGATTGGCGGAAAAGAAGAAGTGGTACCTGTCGGCAGTTCACCTTCAAGGAGTCCGCAATGTGACAGCGGACGCTCTATCCAGGTTCTCACCGATAGAGTCGGAATGGTCCTTAAACGCAGGATCATTCTCCTTCATTCTGAATCAAGTCCCATAACTGCAGATAGACCTCTTTGCGACGAAAGACAACAAGAAGTTGCCCCTGTACGTGTCCCCGTACCCCGACCAGGACCCCCTTAGCGGAAGCAGTGGACGCGATGTCCCTCGACTGGAACAGATGGTCCAGGATTTATCTGTTCCCTCCTCACAACCTTCTGTTGAGGGTCCTCAACAAAACTGAGATCCTTCAAGGGGGGTAGCGGCAATAGTGGCCCACAAGTGGCCGAACAGCGTGTGGTTCCCCCTGGCATTGGAACTACAGCTGAAGTTTGTACCGCTACCAGATCCAGTTTTGACCCAGCGAGTCCAGAAGTCGACTGTCTGCGCTTCATTACAGAAAACCCGGACCCTGCAGCTCATGATTTTCTCTCCCTAGCGGTGAGAAAGCGTTTCGGGATTTCGAAGCCAGCATAGACTTCCTAGAGGAAAATAAGTGCAAATCTATTAGAAGGCAATAGTTCTGAAAGCTTACGCTAGGCTCAGACCTTCAGCACCTCCAAAGCCCATTTCATGGTCTTTAGACAAAGTTCTTCATTTCGCTTCTCTGTGGAGCAATGAGGAGGGTGCGTTAATGGATTTGACCCAAAAAGTTATTTTCCTATTTCCACTCGCGTCCGGGGCCAGGGTTAGTGAGATTGTAGCCCTCTCGAGAGAGGAAGGTCGTGTTCAGTTCCCGGATGGGGGAGAACTGAACCTGTTTCCGGAACCTTTGTTTCTCACCAAGAATGAGTTACCCACCAACAGGTGGGGTCCCTGGAGAATCTGCCCTCTGAAAGGAGATGCATCTCTATGTCCAGTAGAATGCCTAAAGGTCTATCTTCATAGAACTTCAGACTTCTAGGGTGGTCAACTATTCAGAGGAGAAACATCAGGCTCAAATTTATCACTGAATCAATTCAGGGCGAAAATCGCATATTTTATTCGCAGAGCGGATCCTGATAGTACACACGCAGGTCACGATCCGAGGAGAGATTGCTTCATCCTTAATTTCCTTAATTTTATGGATTTTGAACATCTCCGTTCATACACTGGCTGGAAGTCTTCCAGAGTGTTCTTTCGCCACTATGTGAAGCAAGTGGAGCAACTAAAGAGTTCTGTGGTAGCAGTGGGTTGCGTCGTTAACCCTGCTGTTTAACTCTGCGAGGAACAGTGGTTTTTAATTGGGACAATTAATTCCAGGGTGAGTGTGTAGTTACATTCTGTGCTACAAACTAAGTGAGGGCACTGAGGTGCCCACGTTGACTGTTCCACTTCCAAAGGTGAACCTAGCATAAGTGCAGACATGTGTGCCGAGCGTTTCTAACGCTAATGTAACTGATTAGTAATACAGACTTTTCTGACCTTCATACCTCGGTATGTTAAAAGTGGCACTAATGTTTTTCTTTCAGATAAACAAGTTTCTGTTTACTATCAGACTTATGCTTAAAGTTTTGGTTATCCTCTTCTTATATATATATATATATATATATATATAGAATTGTTGTTAACCTGTCCGTTTATTGTCTATCAATAAACTTGTTCTTGAGAACCTTGCGTCTCCTTCACCTGTGTCAATTTATTGATATAATTGAGCATTCATTCTATGTATATTTATCTGGGATAATTCTAATAGATTGTTCATGTATGCAAGCTATGTTGCATTGGTTTATGCTTTCCCTTATCGGGAGGACTCCATCCAGAAGGGGACGGTGGCGGTTTTACATGTTTCCTCCTATGCGGGTATAAACCTTTGTCCAATACAAGTATTGTGCGGAGAACTGGTCGATATTTCATATTGACGCAGTGGTTCTTTACAAACTATGCTTTACTTAATATAGAGGTGAGACCACTATATTAGCTTGCCTGGTATTCATACATAGGTTTATGTACTCTTCGAGACTTTTCCAGAGTCTAGTAGGACTCTTCCCTGTAGGGGGCAGGAAGCTCTAACATGGTTTATAGTTAGTTGAAAAGATGTATAACGGTAACATCTTAGGTCTCTAGGTCTAGTCGACCGGGAAAAATTACCTCCGGGGAGTACGGCACGTTCTGAGAATCCACAGATACAGTAATGCTCTGGTATACTTCCATCAGGACGACATGGCTTGAGCCCAAAAAACGGATTTTGAGCGAAGCGAAAAATCTATTTTTGGGTGAGATGGCCATGTCGTCCTGATGGACCCGCCCTTCCCTTTCTAAGAAAGGGCTGTAGGACCCCTCCCTACATACAGTATCTGTAGCACCTCGTGTACGCTACAAGGAATACAGATGGCGCCAGGATTGGCGCCAGGCACGCTTACGAAACGGGAGATAGGGAGCCTTAGGAGCGGCTCCCCTTTTTTCTTCCCGATTTCGTTTCTTGCCAATTGACCCCTCGATACGTAATCTCTGTTTGGGGTGCAGATTGCCATGTGGCGTGTCAA
>NC_090756.1:12903412-12908412 GCF_036898095.1 Palaemon carinicauda | reverse complement strand
TCGGCCTTTCTCTGAAGTGGTTGGTTAGGATTGGGTGTATCCGCTGTATGTATTTTGTATTTCTCTCTCTCTCTCTCTCTCTCTCTCTCTCTCTCTCTGCATGTATATATGTATATATAGATACATGTATATATATATATATATATATATGTTTATATATATGTATATATACATATACGTATATATATATATATATATATATATGTATGTATATATACACATACATACATATATATATATATATATATATATCAACAAACAACAACAAATACAGCCAAATATAGTCCACGGCATGACAAAGGCCTCAGACATGTTCTTAGTCATTCCTGGGTTTGGCCATTTTCATCACCACGCTAGCCACAAGCGGCCTAGTAATGGTAGGAGACTTTAGTCTGATCGTTCACAGCAAACCAACCTAGTATGGATGGCCCTAACTAGTACAGTTTCGCCGCTCATGGCGATATGCAAACCCTTTTACCACGTTAAGATATCTCCACTAATTCACTTAGTGAGTCTCATATATTATACTTTAAAGTATTAAATCTAAAATATGTCTTATTGTAACACTCATTATGCCCCTGGAATAAGAAATTCAGTAGAGCTGAATAGATATTATTATTATTATTATTATTATTATTATTATTATTATTATTATTATTATTATTATTATTAGTATTATAGTTGTTAAATATTTTTCTCAAAGTACTGAAAAAGTATTTTGTCTCAAATTGCCCACTTGTTATAAAGCATTTAACATAATGCTCCCAACAAAGAATTCTTCTACATGCAAATGAAGCATCTAAAATCCTTTTCAAAACAAAATAGCATCTGCTCGATATCGAACATCTAATGCAACAGGCGAAGTTGCCTCGTGGAGCTTTGAAATGACCCATTACCAGCTCGACCGAAGCTCTAAACTCCAGCGGACGCAGAAATCCGATTAAGTGGGCTCTGGTTTTTCGACGCAGCTCTGTCCTTTGTATCCCAACAGGCAGAAACTCCATCTCCTGAAATAACAGACCAGAAAGATCCGCATGAAATGATTTTGACAATTAATACGTACGTTTTTTAAAGATTGTTTTTGGGGTCAGTAATTCTGCTTGGGCAAGATGGAGACTTGGGCTTTTAGTGGAAGAGATTTTGACTTTTGGTACGAGGTGACCTTGTCCTTGGGTACATGATGACTTGGGCTTTGAGTGGAACATGACTTTTATTCTAGGTACAAGATGGCTTCGTCTTTTGTTGGAAGATGACTTCGACTTTTGGTACAAGATGTCATCGTCCTTGGGTACCAGATGACTTGGGCTTTGGATGGAAGATAACTTCGACTTTAGGTAAAAAAGGACTTCGTTTTTGGGTACCAGATCTGTTGGGCTTTGGTGGATGATGCCTTCGACTTTAGGTACAAGATGACATCGTCCCTTGGGTACCAGATGACTTGGGGTTTTGGTGGAAGAAGACTTTGACTTTAGCTACAAGATGACATCGTCCTTGGGTACCAGATGACTTGGGGTTTTGGTGGAAGATGACTTTGACTTCAGGTACAAGATGACATCGTCCTTGGGTACCAGATGACTTGGGGTTTTGGTGGAAGATGACTTTGACTTCAGGTACAAGATGACATCGTCCTTGGGTACCAGATGACTTGGGGTTTTGGTGGAAGAAGACTTTGACTTCAGGTACAAGATGTCATCGTCCTTGGGTACCAGATGACTTGGGGTTTTGGTGGAAGAAGACTTTGACTTTAGCTACAAGATGACATCGTCCTTGGGTACCAGATGACTTGGGGGTTTTGGTGGAAGAAGACTTTGACTTCAGCTACAAGATGACATCGTCCTTGGGTACCAGATGACTTGGGGTTTTGGTGGAAGATGACTTTGACTTCAGGTACAAGATGACATCGTCCTTGGGTACCAGATGACTTGGGGTTTTGGTGGAAGATGACTTTGACTCTTCAGGTACAAGATGACATCGTCCTTGGGTACCAGATGACTTGGGGTTTTGGTGGAAGATGACTTTGACTTCAGGTACAAGATGACATCGTCCTTGGGTACCAGATGACTTGGGGGTTTTTGGTGGAAGAAGACTTTGACTTTAGGTACAAGATGTCATCGTCCTTGGGTACCAGATGACTTGGGGTTTTGGTGGAAGAAGACTTTGACCTTTAGGTACAAGATGTCATCGTCCTTGGGTACCAGATGACTTGGGGTTTTGGTGGAAGAAGACTTTGACTTTAGCTACAAGATGACATCGTCCTTGGGTACCAGATGACTTGGGGTTTTGGTGGAAGAAGACTTTGACTTTAGGTACAAGATGACATCGTCCTTGGGTACCAGATGACTTGGGGTTTTGGTGGAAGATGACTTTGACTTTAGGTACAAGATGACATCGTCCTTGGGTACCAGATGACTTGGGGTTTTGGTGGAAGAAGACTTTGACTTTAGGTACAAGATGACATCGTCCTTGGGTACCAGATGACTTGAGGTTTTGGTGGAAGAAGACTTTGACTTAGGTACGAGATGTCATCGTCCCTTGGGTACCAGATGACTTGGGGTTTTGGTGGAAGATGGCTTTGACTTCAGATACGAGATGACATAGTCCTTGGGTACCAGATGACTTGGGTTTTAGATGGAAGATGGCTTTGACTTTAGATACGAGATGACATAGTCCTTGGGTACCAGATGACTTGGGTTTTAGATGGAAGATGGCTTGACTTTAGATACGAGATGACATAGTCCCTTGGGTACCAGATGACTTGGGGTTTTGGTGGAAGAAGACTTTGACTCTAGGTACAAGATGACATCGTCCTTGGGTACCAAATGACTTGGGGTTTTTGGTGGAAGAAGACTTTGACTCTAGGTACAAGATGACCATCGTCCTTGGGTACCAAATGACTTGGGGTTTTGGTGGAAGATGACTTTGACTTTAGGTACAAGATGACATTGTCCTTGGGTACCAGATGACTTGGGGTTTTGGTGGAAGATGGCTTTGACTTTAGATACGAGATGACATAGTCCTTGGGTACCAGATGACTTGGGTTTTAGATGGAAGAAGACTTTGACTTTAGATACGAGATGACATCGTCCTTGGGTACCAGATGACTTGGGGTTTTGGTGGAAGAAGACTTTGACTTTAGCTACAAGATGACATCGTCCTTGGGTACCAGATGACTTGGGGTTTTGGTGGAAGAAGACTTTGACTTTAGGTACAAGATGACATCGTCCTTGGGTACCAGATGACTTGGGGTTTTGGTGGAAGAAGACTTTGACTTTAGGTACAAGATGTCATCGTCCTTGGGTACCAGATGACTTGGGGTTTTGGTGGAAGAAGACTTTGACTTTAGGTACAGATGACATCGTCCTTGGGTACCAGATGACTTGGGGTTTTGGTGGAAGAAGACTTTGACTTCAGCTACAAGATGTCATCGTCCTTGGGTACCAGATGACTTGGGGTTTTGGTGGAAGAAGACTTTGACTTTAGCTACAAGATGACATCGTCCTTGGGTACCAGATGACTTGGGGTTTTGGTGGAAGAAGACTTTGACTTTAGGTACAAGATGACATCGTCCTTGGGTACCAGATGACTTGGGGTTTTGGTGGAAGAAGACTTTGACTTTAGCTACAAGATTGACATCGTCCTTGGGTACCAGATGACTTGGGGTTTTGGTGGAAGAAGACTTTGACTTAGCTACAAGATGTCATCGTCCTTGGGTACCAGATGACTTGGGGTTTTGGTGGAAGAAGACTTTGACTTTAGCTACAAGATGTCATCGTCCTTGGGTACCAGATGACTTGGGGTTTTGGTGGAAGAAGGACTTTGACTTTAGCTACAAGATGTCAATCGTCCTTGGGTACCAAGATGACTTGGGGTTTCGGTGGAAGAAGACTTTGACTTTAGGTACAAGATGACATCGTCCTTGGGTACCAGATGACTTGGGGTTTCGTGGAAGAAGACTTTGACTTTAGGTACAAGATGACATCGTCCTTGGGTACCAGATGACTTGGGGTTTCGGTGAAGAAGACTTTGACTTTAGGTACAAGATGACATCGTCCTTGGGTACCAGATGACTTGGGGTTTTTGGTGGAAGAAGACTTTGACTTTAGCTAGTACGAGATGTCATCGTCCTTGGGTACCAGATGACTTGGGGTTTTGGTGGAAGAAGACTTTGACTTTAGCTAGTACGAGATGTCATCGTCCTTGGGTACCAGATGACTTGGGGTTTTGGTGGAAGAAGACTTTGACTTTAGCTACGAGATGACATCGTCCTTGGGTACCAGATGACTTGGGGTTTTGGTGGAAGAAGACTTTGACTTTAGGTACGAGATGTCATCGTCCTTGGGTACCAGATGACTTGGGGTTTTGGTGGAAGAAGACTTTGACTTTAGGTACGAGATGTCATCGTCCTTGGGTACCAGATGACTTGGGGTTTTGGTGGAAGAAGACTTTGACTTTAGGTACGAGATGACATCGTCCTTGGGTACCAGATGACTTGGGTTTTAGATGGAAGATGGCTTTGACTTTAGATACGAGATGACATAGTCCTTGGGTACCAGATGACTTGGGTTTTAGATGGAAGATGGCTTTGACTTTAGATACGAGATGACATAGTCCTTGGGTACCAGATGACTTGGGGTTTTGGTGGAAGAAGACTTTGACTTTAGGTACAAGATGTCATCGTCCTTGGGTACCAGATGACTTGGGGTTTTGGTGGAAGATGACTTTGACTTTAGGTACAAGATGTCATCGTCCTTGGGTACCAGATGACTTTTGCCTTTGGTGGAAGATGGCTTTGACTTTCGGTACAAGACATCTTTGACCTTCGTATTTGGGTGCCAAAGGACTTGGGTTTTGGTTACGTGAAGACTTGGGCTTAAGGTATAAGATGACTAGAAATTTATAGTACAATATTATTTAATATTTGGGCAGAAAATTACTTGGAATCTGGGTTCAAGAAGTCAAAGACTTTGAGTACAATATTGCTTCATCTTTGGGTGAAAGAT
>NC_090756.1:12893412-12898412 GCF_036898095.1 Palaemon carinicauda | reverse complement strand
TTATTTCGAACATACCAGTCCTATTTCAAGAACAAGAAAACGATAAAGAGTTATTTTTTTTCTTTCATTTTCATATTTTTCTAACTTATAATAACTCTGATGAAACTGTTAAATGATGTAGAAATATCAGAGGAAACAGATAAGTTAAAAGATTGTACTAGAACAAAACAGAGAACAATAAGAGGATTTTTCATATTTTGGTATATTTTAGGATTATAAACATAATAAAACTTTGTAATGCTTCTCTTAAAAACGTTGTAATATGAATACAACTGAAGAGGAAGTGATATTTGATGTTACCGAATATCACGTTTTAGGGATTTTGAGGTTTATTATGGATTCCGTTTATTCCATCTTTTTTTTCTCTTTTCCCTCTCTTGAAATATATTCTTTATTGCCTCCGCCAACGAAGTTGGAAGGAGGTTATAGTTCATTCCCCTGTTTGTGTTGTTGTTTGTGAACAGCTTCCAGGCCACAATTTTAGTCGTAGGTTAATGAAACTTGCAGGGATTAACTGTTATAGAAAACGCTGTAAATGATTAAATTTTGGAAGGTCAAGGTCAAAAGTCAATGTCACGGTCAAGCAAAATGTTCAATTCACGTAATCAACCATAAGTTTGGACATCGTTGTCACAGAGACTTCAAACTTGGTTCATATTTGATTGTATGAATTTCACACCGATTAAGACATGTTAAGGTCAAAGGTCAAAGTCAAGGTCGAGCAAAAGGTCGAGAAATAAACTGCCTCGGCGGAAGTCTGCGCTCTAATGGGTGCCCGACTATTTCCATCTTTTTCTCTTTTCAGTCTCCTGAACTATATTCTCTATTGTCGATATTACAAATGGGATGGCTTGCTTTCTCATTTTATTTATATATTCTTTGTCAATTTCATAGTTTTATCAAATTCATTTTCATAAATATCCATCTTCTTTTACTCCATAGATTGTTTTAATATTCGTTCTCAAGTTCATACTTTTATTTCAGATTCTTTAATGATATCTTTCTATTCTCACAAAAATCAGTTTTATTCAAATGTTCCTTATAACTTTCTTTTCTGCTCCTTAAAATTTTATCGTATTTCATCTTTAATTTTCATTTTATTTATTTGCTTATAGGGAATAACTGTGTGTTAATCCCTGTTATAACCAACAATTAAGTATTAATTCAACCAATCTTTTTTTATAATCCTTTTAATCCTTCATTTTCCAAAATAGTAATTTTAACCAAATATTTATGTAGATTTATTTACAAAATATTTTTATACAAAATTCATCTGAATAATTTTATTTGAAATATATTGAAACTAATTTTGATCCAACTTTTGTTATTGCCATAAAGATATAAACGTTAATGTCAATCCGATATTATAAAAAGATTCCTTTGGAATATTAGTTTCAACTCCGTGTTTTTTCTTTAATAGTTATTTCAAGTCATGTATCAGAAACTTGACTTTAAATTTTTTTTCTTTTTTTTTTGTATAACAGGAGAGAATGAAGAACTAAAGCAAACGACAGCTCATGGACAACTAACTTTATCTACAGACAACACTAGTTCTTATAGGCACCTATAGTACGTGTTGAATAGTGGGGAGGGTGTAGGGAGGGCTTGGGAGGACCCTGTTAGTGGGAGAAGATCAGTAGGGATATAGAGAATTAGATGGCGAGATAAGGTGAAGGATGATATGGAGAGAAGAGGTTTGGTGGAAGAGGACGCCTTTGATGGAAGGCATTGGAGAGGACACATAAGTCAACTGACCCCTTAATTTAAGGCAGTGGTTCCCAAACTATCTTACCTGACGCCCCCTTTTTGCTTCCAGTAGACCCTCTCTTTTTTATATATATATGAAATGATTCTCACATTTATTTCTTAACATTGTACAGGAAAACAGATTTCTGTTTGTATTACATTTTAATAATGAAAGCCACTCAAACAAATAAAAGTACATTCCAGTAACTAAAAACGAAACATTTGGTTCAAAGTGAGCGAAAAAAAGTTTGAACATTAGGAAATTGGCAAAATTGAGTTGCAATTTTAAGAATAGATAATTTGAAAACATGGCATATAATATTTGGAAATACTTATGAGACTAAGGCATAATTTCTGGTTAAATTTAGTTAGATGGATGCATGTAAGTAATGACAGATATTTGTTCTTTTAATGATTTTATTATTCTATTAAACAAGTAATTTCGAGCAGATGACTTAACGCCCCCCTTGTATCGTCCTCACGCCACCTTAGTGGGGCGCCCCCCCCCCCCAGTTTGGGAACCACTGATTTAAGGGTTAAAGAAGAAAGAGACAGTTATTCATAGGATCACATAAGGGTGACAATTGCGTGTTTACAATCAACGGTTTTGCTGATAAGCTTGACATTGGCATAAAAATAAAAGTTAAAGGTGTCTGGCTTCAGTTCCAGTTTCATCAGAATAGATACTCACCAGAACGTCAGCCGGGCAAGCTTACTGTGGTGCCCAACCACAGCAGTGGCCTCCCCAGTAAAAACCTTAAACTAACGGTCCCAGGCTGGGATCGATCTGAACCCATGCGAATGCTAGGCGAACGCATTACTACTGCACTAGTCAGGAGGCTAGTACATATTCATAATGCATAGATTTTGATTAATATTTATATGAAGAAGAGGTTTTAATTAACCCATTTACCTTAAAAGAAATTTTGATCAAGCAGCTATTTGAACAAGAGCTATGATCCGTCTATTTGAAGCAGTTTTGATACATAATCCATTTCAAATTTCGCTAGAATGACAGGAAGCAAAAGTAAAGAAAGTTGGGAAAGACTATGAAGAAAACAGATTTTATTTCTAAAAACATTGCTTTAGGCAAAAGATCAAAATATCTTCTGCAGAAGTTTAAGAAAGATTTTGGAGTCGGGCCAGATTCAATTCTTAAAATCCACAAAAGTTTAAGAACTGAATCATTAAAAGAAAAAACCATTGTTGATCATTTACCCAAAGGATACAAGTGTTAAAATCTAAAAACATTCAAGTTATTCAAGGTAATAATATTCATCTTAAATTACTGTTTACTGATCTGAATGCTTCTAATCAGGATGGAATTACAAAGTGAAATTGAATTGGAAAATACAACTTTTTTGTAATTTATTTCAGTAAATGAAAACAAAACTGCTTACGGAAGCTTCATTAAATCACAGCCAAAGAGCAAAAGAATATTTCAAGAGAATTCACTTTACGAAAACCCGCAGAGATCATAACTCACAGTTTTGGGAATTCACTTATATTCTGCCTCTCCTTTCTCACAAAGAGAGAGAGAGAGAGAGAGAGAGAGAGAGAGAGAGAGAGAGAGAGAGAGAGAGAGAGAGATCTTCTTTTAGAAGATAGATTTCAAAGACTTCCTTCTTCTGAAAACAAATCTATCCAGATGCATTGAAGAATAAAGTTAACCTTTAAATTCTAAAGACCGTAGAAAACGGGTTCGGATATATGTAGATTGAAGACACATCAATCCACACATAAAACGTAAAACTATATATGTATATATATATAAATATATATATATATATATATATATATATATATATATATATATATATATATATATATATGTGTGTGTGTGTGTGTGTGTGTGTGTGTGTGTGTTGTGTGTGTATAAACTGCTATTACAATATAAAATATAATTTGGACCAAATTAAGTTTTATCCAACTGTCAGATTGAAATGTATATATAAACACCTATATATATATATATATATATATATATATGTATATATATATATATATATATATATATATATATATATATGTATATATATATATATATATATATATATTTACATAGTAAATATATAAGGATCAAACCCTTCCGTGGAACCCCTTTAGCTAGTGAGGATCGAACTCTTCCGTGGAACCCCTTTAGCTAGTGAGGATCGAACCCTTTTGTGGAACCCCTTTAGCTGGCGAGGATCGAACCCTTCCGTGGAACCCCTTTAGCTAGTGAGGATCGAACTCTTCCGTGGAACCCCTTTAGCTAGTGAGGATCGAACCCTTTTGTGGAACCCCTTTAGCTGGCGAGGATCGAACCCTTCCGTGGAACCCCTTTAGCTAGTGGTGATCGAACTCTTCCGTGGAACCCCTTTAGCTAGTAAGGATTGAACCCCACTATAGAACCCCGTTAGCTAGTGAGGATCAAACCCCTACCATGGAACCCTTTCAGCTGGTTAAGATTAAACCCACTATGGAACCCCTTTAACTGGTGGGAATCAAAACCTACTGTTGAACCCCTTTAGCTGGGGGAGATCAAACCCCATAAATAAACCCCATTATCTAAAGCAACTAAAATATATACAACCCCATCAATTGGGGAACCAAACCCCACCATGAAACCCCTTTCTCTATGAAACCCCTTCATTGAGGAGCCTGAAACCCCAACGGAGGTTCCGAGGAGGTTCGAATTCTCTCCGTGAGATTCATTTAAGCGAAACTTGTGGCACATTCGAAGAAGCTCATCAAAGCTGAGGTGATTTGCATATGGAATGAGCTGCGCTTTTGCAGTCTCTCTCGTGGTTTATGAATATTCTTGCCTTATCTTTCAAGTAGAGGACTGGAGATCTCTTTCAGATAGATAGTTCGATAGATATTTAGATGGGAGAGGTCTCTCTCGTGAGGCGCTAGAAGCTACAGGTGGGGTGGAAGAGTACCATAGGAGTACCATAACTATAAGAGTACCAAGGGAGTACCATAACCATAAGAATACCATAAGGGTACCATAAGAAGAATCTTCTCCTTTGTTAATTATGATGTTATGCCTTTTTTATATAATGTGAGAGCGATAGAGGGAGAGAGGAATGAGAGGAGAGAAAGAGTAAGAGTGAGAGAGAGAAAAAGAGGGAGAGTATAGCATATACAGTATATATACAGTATATATATATATATATATATATATATATATATATATATATATATATATATACAGCATATATATAAAAATATGTATATGCATATATATATATATAAATATGTATATGCAT
>NC_090756.1:12885912-12888412 GCF_036898095.1 Palaemon carinicauda | reverse complement strand
CAGTATCTCAGATTCAAGATTCTGGTAGTTCTGTGCTGCCTGCTGATTGGCTGAGGCACTCACTTGAAGTCTCTGTCACAGAAAAGCTTTCTGGTCGTGGATTAGTGTCATCTTCATAGGTGTTCCTAAGGCAGGAGGGGAGAAGAAACATCTCTTGGGTCGATTTGAGATAAGGTTTTGCTTGTTGGATAAGTAGGGCTTCCACGATCCGATCCGGGGCTTCCTGCCGTCCAGACCACAGCCGATGATCGTGGTGTTATTGATTATTTCATTTCGCCTTAGTCAATGGGAGAACAGCTACGTCCCAGATACAGTATGGACTTGCTCATGAAAAGAAAATTCAAACCATTGAGAAGGTCAATTATAAGGTCACTAAGACAGCAATTGTTTCCTATGAAAACTGCTTGAAACGGGGTCTACTACCTAGATAATAATAATAATAATAATAATAATAATAATAATAATAATAATAATAATAATAATTATAATAATAATGATAAATGCAAACCATACACTGGAAATCTTTTATACCCAAAGATATAGTTGAATGACATTTATATAAAATGTTGTGGGGTATAATAAAAGGGGTTATGTCATTACTCTTTATTTGGTTAGTTTGAAAGTGGAGAATCCCCTTAGTTTAAAACAGATCGTAAATCTGAAACAGACATTCTGCTCTGCTTAAACAATTTGAGATTTCTCTCCAGACTGCCTAACCCAGTGATTCTCAACCTTCTTTGGCTATGGACCCCTTTCACCACATGACAGAAAGTCACTACCGCTTCCTTTCCAAGATTCTCTGCCTCAATAAGTGCATTCTAAACAATATTCACATATACTCGAACTTGCTTTTATTAATTTTCTGTATATTAGTATAATTTACAATTACAATTTTACATGGATTATTTTTATAGTGGAGTTTTACAAATAAGAAGCAAGTTGAGAATATTGATGGGAAGCTCAATCGCTGTAAATGATCAATAATCTAACAGTTTGAGTTTCTTAATGGGTGGCCCCAATTTCCACACATCAGAAATTGCCCCTAGGGAGAAGTCCCCCTGGCTAAGAACCACTGATCTAACCCATCAACAAAAATTTTGCCTCTACCCGTCTCAATCATCTATATTAGGATACATTCTTCTTGAGGCCCTGAGTGTAGGAGAGATATAAACACCAACTTCTTAATTATAGGCCATTTTTACAGTAGTTCTTTACAACAGACAAAATCAGTGCTTTCTAGACAGCAGCCTTACATTAAATGATAACTGAGCGACAATGACACAGTGTTGCCAGGTCGGTAATAAATATAGTTGTTGCCACATAACAGGCAAAAAAACGTGAATGTTCAATGCATAATGATACATATAGGGAAGCACATAGATATAAACAAAATAATATATGGAATTTATGTACCTACATCATACAAAAGCCTGTCCTCTCCTTAGGCAGGATATCCCATAGCACAGAGCAGTTAAACAGAATACCCTAAAGGTGGTCCACCTTTAACCAATTGTTTGCATTTGGCTACAGTTTATCCTTAACTCCATGATGTATGGGATGCATCCTAGTATTTATCCTGTCTATATCCTTCCAACTATGGTTTACAAGCTAATTTTTCTGCTTGGAAAGGAAACTGTTAGGAAGGAAGATATATTTTTGAACCAGGAAGCTTTGCTATAAGAGGTTGAGAAGCAATAATCAAAGCTCCCAAAATCAACAAAGAGCCCATCATGATATACGGAACGCCCAATCCGCCGCTGATGTCCATCACAAAACCTGCAAGAGATTGGATGAGGAAAAGAAACGAATCATACTGAATCAGGTCTTTTTGGGAAGCCATTAAAGAAAAGTCCCCATTCAAATTATCAACTGTATAAGATGATTTCTGTCTGTGCCAGGTTTTCCTAAAACGTTATCCTACAGAAAGATCAGTTGAAGAAGATACAGATTCAATTGAAAATTCTTATCAAAAACTGATATCAGGATTTACAACTGCCATTGAAAGCAACACTAAATAGATAACTTACTTATATGATTTGGACAGAATTTTTAAATTATAATGAAACAGAAATTGTGAAGCTACTCATTAGCATAAAAGTTTCTGATTCACTTTGAATAAATCTCCGCTTACCAATAACTGATGGATAGAATAAGTTGCAGATTCCCTGCGTCATCCGGAAGAATCCCCAGGTGGAGGACATGGCGTCTCCTCCAAACTGGTCAGCCAAGAGTTCATTGATCAGTGTCCAGAAGAAGGCGGTGCAGAGGGAAAGCGTGGTTGCGAAGATCAACAGGTGCCACATGTTTGTGCACAAGGGCACAGTCATACAACCCAAGCCTCCGATTACCAAGCTGTTGGAAGTACATCAATGCTTCTTCTTATATGAAATGACAAGTAGTACTAGTCAAGTAAGGGCCATGGTAATTATAGTAATGTCTAAATAGTATAGGCTCATAATTAGAAAAGGATTAAGTTGTAAGATTATTGTAGGAATCATTA
>NC_090756.1:12873412-12878412 GCF_036898095.1 Palaemon carinicauda | reverse complement strand
GTTTTTCTTGTCTCGTCAATGTTTAATGATTAAAGAGTTTCTCCAAATGATATCACTTCTTGGAAAGGACAGGGAGAGATTTGTCCCCTTCTGAGTGTACAGTTAAAGAAAATAATGAATTCTAGATTATTATGCAAGGTGATACACTGCTCTAGAAAATGTTTGTTTTGGTAATGAATAATTTCAATTTTGTTATTAGGATTGTATGAGAAATAATCTCATCTCTCTCTCTCTCTCTCTCTCTCTCTCTCTCTCTCTCTCTCTCTCTCTCTCTCTCTCTCTTTAGGTACCATGGAAAATATAAAAAGTAATATATAGAAAAGATTTATTACAATATGGGTATAACTAGATATAACCAACGTCAGGTATAAGCTTTGCACATATACTGTATATATATATATATATATATATATATATATATATATATATGTATATATCTATAGATATATACATATATATATATATATATATATATATAGATAGATATATACATATATATATATATATATATATATATATATATATGTGTGTGTGTGTGTGTAATTATATATTTAAATAAATGCGTATACATATATACAGTATATATATACATATACATATACTTTTCATATACATATAGATATATATATATATATATATATACATATATACATGTATATATATGTATATACACATATATATGTATATATATAAATATATATATATAAATAAATACATATACATATATACAGTATATACATGTACATATACTATATATATATGCATATATACAGTATATATATATATATATATATATTCATATATATATATATATATATATATATATATATATGTATACATATGTATATATACATATATATATATGTATATATATAAATTTATATATATACATATATATATATATATATATATATATATATGAATATATATATTCCATTTTAATATCTTCCCTCCTATTGGTCTTTGACATACAACTGAAAGTATTTTTTTATTCAATTCTTGTAGTAAATGACTATTTCTACTCTTCACTTTATGTTAAATCTATAAATTTTGGGTATAAACTACTAGTTTAGTAGTCTATACCCAAAATCTACCCAAAATTACCCAAAAGGGAAAGAGGGAGAATTTCTTTTATATAAGACAGTCCTCAATTTGAGTTAATTACATGAATTTTGTCAATCTTATTTCATACAATTATGACAATTATCACATATTTAAAAACTTCATTTTTTAGAGTAGTTCATTTACAATTAGATATAAAAAATTAAAAAAAATTCACATATTTAAATGTTCTATTACTTGGATACTTCACTTAAAAAAAAAAAAAGGAAAAGGAAAAGAAACAATTAATATAAACATCGGGTTAATTCCATAACTTTTTTTAATACAATGGGGAAAATAAAACAGAACAATTTTCAAATATTTAAATACTTTATTTCCAGAGTATTTCATCTAAAACAAAAAAGTGAAAAAAATAAAAAGATAAAAACTCATACATTGACAATCCCCATTTGCTTCAAACTCCCAAAAATTCATTTGGAGAGAATTTTCTGTGACGAAGCCGGGAGAAGGGTGTGAACTCAAAGGCAGGATGCAATAGACTGAGTTATATTTAAGGAACACTCTTCTTTATATACAAAACCTCCAGGCAACAGGCCATAACATGTTCGAGAGACAGACAATGTTCAGAGCAAAACAGCAGACATGAATTTTCATGTTCGTTTTAGTGCGAGGGAAGAGCGAAGATACAAGCATATTATATACAAAAGGAATTATGTACAATTGTGTGACACACGGTTGGTACATGGCTCCCCTCTAAAAATGACATACTGAACATGTTAAATAGGTGCCCTGAATCTGGAGAAGTAGTAGTAAAAACTGCGCCGATTAGCAGCAGTGAGTGGCTGTAGAAGTCGATGGTTGGGGTGCGAGCGAGTGGTGGATGAGGGGTGGCTGTGTTGCCGCTCCGGCTCGTCACGGGGTAGGCGAGTGTGTCCTACGGCATTCATAGGCGTGTCCTATGGCATTCATAGGCGAGTGTGTCCTACGGCATTCATAGGCGTGTCCTACGGCATTCAAAGGCGAGTGTGTCCTACGGCATTCATAGGCATGTCCTACGGCATTCATAGGCATGTCCTACGGCATTCATAGGCCTACGGCGTTCATAGGCGTGTATGTCCTACAGCATTCACGTCAACTTCGGTTGAAGTTGAATAGGTGTCCTCTTCGTCACAAGTGGAGGCGTTGATGGAGGTTTTGAAGGTCATAAAGTGGCTGTCCATAAGGGTACGAAGTAGGTTCACCTCATGAGGAGAGCTGTCTGTGGCAGGTTGCAGGGGAGTAATACTGGTCATTTTCCCGAGGGTGAGCGAAGCCCTTTGGTCCCACAAGGGTTGTTGAGAGAGCTGAAAAGGCGTTGCTATACTGGCGGCGGGCGACGGCGAGTACTGCTGCAGAAGGTATGCGTTGACGGCGTCATAGTAACGGTGAGAGGTGGAGGGGGGGGGGGGGGGAGGCGGGAGGAGCGAGTCACTCCGGAGTCACCAATGTGACGGCGCCGAGAGAGGAGTGTGAACTCAAAGGCAGGATGCAATAAACTGAGTTATATATTAAGGAACACTCTTCTTTATATACAAAACCTCCAGGCAACAGGCCATAACATGTTCGAGAGACAGACAATGTTCAGAGCAAAACAGCAGACATGAATTTTCATGTTCGTTTGAGTGCGAGGGAAGAGCGAAGATACAAGCATATTATATACAAAAGGAATTATGTACAATTGTGTGACACACGGTTGGTACATTTCCTTTGCCAGTTTAAGTTTAATAATTCAACCGAGTCCCAAAAGACTCCTTGTACTGAGAAGTGAGCCCAAAAGACTTGAATTCTTCATGAATTCACGGGGAAGATCTTTCTTGATGTATCAAGATTTAGGTACATATTTATATATAAAGTATATGTACATACACACACACACACACATATATATATATATATATATATATATGTATATATATATATATATATATATATATATATATATATATATATATATATATATATGATGTATAGACTATGTTTTTGGGCGTTCAAAAATGCCAAAGTCCCATATATATAACTATATATATATATATATATATATATATATATATAGATATATATATATATATATATATATATATATGGGTGTGTGTGTGTATATATTTATATATATAAATATAAATATATGTATATATATATATTATATATATATTAATGTTACTGTTCTTGAAATATTCGATTTCTCTTTCGTTCCTTTCCTTACTGGGCTATTTTCCCTGTTTCCAACTAGGGTTGTAGCGTAATAATTGATGATATTAATAATAATATACATACTCGTATATATGTATGTGTAATATAATAAACCAATAAACACAAATCAATGACATTCCATCCTAAGATCATCTCCTCCACAATACCTCATCTGATCACCATTATGATTCAAATCCATCTCCGCCATGCTGAGGCCCCACAATAACATGGATCTGCATCTCAAGCAGAACTGAGAGTGGGAATGATGATGCTCCGATAATACGGACGCATTGATTATCAATCAGTCCCTTGTTCGATAGTGTCGCTTTACTGCAACTGGCAGAGCTCTGTTGCCGAGGGATTTCCCACCATTGCTCTGGCAGGGTGTGTTCGTTTTCTGGTTGGTGGTGTGATCGATGTCAAGTCTGGGCGATTTCGGATGGAATCGATCTTCCGGGGGATATACCAGCCAGTTTATTTACCTCTCATATAACTGAGCTCCTCTCTAATCAACCAATCCAATTGGTTGAGCTCCTTTCTCATTTACCTTCCATATAACCGACTTCCCATCTAATCAATCTTCCATTTTACTATATAATTGACCTCCTATCTAATCAACCACCTAATTGGTTGAGCTCATTTCTCAGTCATCTCCCATAAAACTGACCTCCTATCTAATCAATTTTCCATTCGACTATATAATCGACCTGCTCTCTAATCAACCATTCCAATTGGTTAGGCTCATTTCTCATCTACATCCCATATAACCGACCCCCTATCCTATCAATCTCCCATTTGACTATATAATCGACTTCCCATTTAATCAACCTATATTTTGGTTGACTTCATGTCTCATTTACCTCCCCTATAAACGACCTCTTATCTAATCAACCTTTCCAAGTGGTTGAGTTCATTTCTCATTTACCTTCCCTATAATTGACCTCTTATCTAATTAACCTCCCAATTGGTTGAGCTCATATCTCATTTACCTCTCATTTAAATGACCTCCTATCTAATCAACCTTTCCTATTGGTTGAGTTCATTTCTCATTTACCTCCCATATAATTGATATCTTATCTAATCAACCTCACAATTGGGTGACCTTATTTCTCATCTACCTCCCACATAATCGACCTCCTATCTAATCAACCTCACAATTGGGTGACCTCATTTCTCATTTACCTCTCATATAATCGACCTCCTATCTAAAAAAAACCTTTCTAATTCGTTGACCTCATTTCTCATCTACCTCCCATATAATAAACCTCCTATCTAAATAACCCTTCCAATTGGTTGACCTCATTTCTCATCTACCTCCCATATAATCAACCTATCTAATCAACCTCCCAATTGGGTGACCTCATTTCTCATTAACCTCCCATATGATTGACCTCTTATCTAATCAACCTTCCAATGGGTTAACCCTATTTGTTATCTACCTCCCATATAATCGTCCTCCTATCTAATCAACCTTCCATTTGGTTAATCTTATTTCTCATCTACCTCCCATATAATCGACCTCCTGTCTAATCAACCTTACAATTGGTTTACCTTATTTTTCACCTACCTTCCATATAATCGATATTCCTCTCTACGTATTGATAATTCCTTCACAGCTAATTTTGGGGTGAAATTTTGTTTTAATTGATAATAAAATTAAAGTAATTTAATGTTATAAATTGCCAAGTCTTAATCATAGATGCATACTG
>NC_090756.1:12865912-12868412 GCF_036898095.1 Palaemon carinicauda | reverse complement strand
CTGCACTTTAATCTAAGGCTTTTTGCTCTCATCCTTGATTGAAGGGTCGTTTCCCTATACGTTCTATCAATACCCAACTAATTGAATGCTATTTCAAATGATGGATAAAAATATTCATCAGTTAATGGAATATTGTTTCTGTAATTTGATGATAAAGTCAAAATAGTTAATTCAGATTCTGACTACGTTTAATTTATTGAAAAATGTAATATTTGTATATGAGATAATATTTACTCTTAATATTAAATCCCTTTGATAAATTAAATACCCATTATCAGTCTCTTTCTTATAATGATTCTAATCAAATTTAAGAGAGAGAGAGAGAGAGAGAGAGAGAGAGAGAGAGAGAGAGAGAGAGAGAGAGAGAGAGAGAGATTTACAAACCAGAATTAACGTTGTTATTTTGATTCATAATGTATGGCTTCATAAAAATGTAATATAAAGACTAGGATTAGAAAGAGAGAGAGAGAGAGAGAGAGAGAGAGAGAGAGAGAGAGAGAGAGAGAGAGAGAGAGAGAGAGATGAGATTATTTCCCATACAATCCTAATAACAAAATTGAAATAATTCATTATCAAAACAAACATTTTTCGAGCAGTGTATCACCTTGCATAATAATCTAGAATTCATTATTGTCTTTAACTGTCCACTCAGAAGGGGACAAATCTCTCCCTGTCCTTTCCAAGAAGTGATATCATTTGGAGAAACTCTTTAATGACTAAGCATTGACGAAGCAGGAGAAACAGATCTCTGTTTGAACTGGAAATTGAGTTGAATAAGATATCTTAGAGAAAATTCTCCACTTTTTCAAATTTCATTTATCTTATTTTCGTTCGTTTTTTCATCCTAAAATATTCCATGTTATTATCTCCTTATCTCGCTCTCACAAGGAAATCTTTGAGTTTTCAACAATGTCCCAAATATTATAGCAGGGCTTATAGGAAGGAGGGTACTCAGCCCTAATATGAACTACTGTACCCCTAGCCTATGAATGGCAGAGAGAGAGAGAGAGAGAGAGAGAGAGAGAGAGACTCCCAGCTATGATTTGTTGAAGAAAGACAGGAAGTAAAAGATGTCATAAGGGAAAATTGGATGTCAGAATAGGATGAGAAATATGATGTGAAGTAGGTTGTGAAATTGGGCGAAGGACCTCAGAGAGAAACGAAAAGGAACTTTTTTACGGGATCAGAATTGTGGGGAGAAATTTGAGGAAATTACGATATTGTTGGTTGTAAGGAAAAACTCGTTTTCTTGAACTGTATCATCAGTCGCTTCCGCTTCATCATCTTTTTTTTTTATTTTCTCTTATTTCAAGTTTCTCTTTTAGACTTTTCCCATAATGAAAAAGGTGCCTCTGGAGAAAAAGGGTCGGGAAAGGTTAAAAGTTGTTTAATCTTTGTGAAGAAAGTACCTCTGGAAGACAGATGATAAGAAGAACCTTCCTCTGGACACAGAAAATCAAAGGTTTTGTTTTCGCATTGGGAAGAAAGTTCCTCTGGACACAGAAAGTCATAGAAGGTTTTAAGTTTCTTGTTCGTCATTATGAAAAAAGCTCTCCTGGAACAGAGAGATCAGACTGGGTTCTGTTTAGTCTTGGGGAAGAAAGTTCCTATAGAAAAAGGGGGCCAGTTAAGGTTCTATTTTGTCCTTTGGAAGAAATTGTCTCAGGAGACAGGTCCGAGAAGGTTCTGCTTTTTGGGGGAGAAGAAAGAACCTCTGGAAACGGGAGAAAGTAGCCTGTGGAGACAGGCGAGCGAACAGAGGTTCTGTGATATTGGCAAAGAGAACAAAAGAAGGAATAAGAGAAGAGACGTAACTTACACGATCACTAGAAGAAGCAGTTGCTGATGGAGGCGGTACATTAAAGGTTTAAAGGCTACTCGTGAATGGGTAAGGCAAGGGACAGTGACATTGCTCTATCAAGCAGGACAATGCCCTAGACACTGACCATATATACATATACAGCAGCCAAGACCCCTCTTCACCCAACCGAAGACTAAGGAGTGCATGGCAATGGCTGCTAATGACACAGCAGATAGACCTATAGGCTCCCCTAAACCACCCATCTTTAGCTCACAAGGATGGTGAGATTGCGGCAACCAAAGTAACTAACGAGTTTGAGTGGGACTCGAACCCAAGTCTGGTGATCACTAGTCAGAACGTTACCACATAGGCCTTAGGTTTTTTCTCGGTAGTAACCTATCAATCAATTTAACAATTCTCAGAAGTTTTGCTTCTTTTATTCCTGAACAATAGATGTTTACGTCATCCAACTGTATCAAGAATAAAAGGGTTCGAATATGTGATTTTTCTTTTATATATTTATCTATTCATAGCCAGCCATTGTGATTTACAAAGGCTTCAATTTAACTAGTATTCTACGCTATTTACCATTGGAAATATCGTTCATTGAAACTATCAAAACTTTAACTATGTAAATCTAAAGGCGCTTCTTTTCCGTTAGAGATGCGTACCTCCATCGCTTATAATCTTTAACAACTA
>NC_090756.1:12855912-12860912 GCF_036898095.1 Palaemon carinicauda | reverse complement strand
AGAACGGCACACAAAATTCAAATACGATGATTCAAGTACATCCAGGAATAGACAAGTTATCAGTGCGAGGGGAGAGTGGTAACGTTAATGTACAAAAAATAGAAATATCTTTACAGTCGTGTGGTACAATGCATTAGGGTTGTGGTGGCCTATTGGAGACATCCCTGCCTGCCGTTCTCCTTGACGGGAGATCGAGTCCTGTTCAAGCTAGATAGCTTCTTGTAGTGTTGGAAACCTTACTATCCTTGTGAGCTAAGAGGTTTGGATTAGCATGTACGTCTACCTGCTGAGTCATCAGCAGCCATTGCCTGGCCCTTCCTGGTCCTAGCTTGGGTTGAGAGAGTGGGTTTGGACGCTGATCATATGTGTATATGGTCAGTCTCTAGGGCATTGGCTTGCTAGCTATGGCAAAGCTAGTGTCCATTGCCTCTGCTATTCCCGTGTGGTCTTTAAACCATTAAATGAAATAGATTTTTATTTTCAAAAGGAAATGATAAAAAGAAAAAAAGGATTCTTTCACACTTTAGTTCTAATTGATAAGGAGTTATTTATCTTTGTTGATATTCACCAGTTTATTCAAATATTTGTTTATATAAGGGAAGATTTATTCGAATATTAAAATCCTAATGTATATCTTAAATTGGGAGCTAAGATTGATTGATTTATTTGAGGTTTTCTGGCATCCTGACACCTGGGAGCTAAGATCGTTTTTAATCGGTATTGGAATATTTCAAGAAAATACTTTCACATTTTCAGAACTTGGGTCAGAAATAAAAAAAATATGCTTCAAGACTTTATAAAACTTACGATATGAATGAAAAAAATATAATTTTAGTCATGCAATGCTATATCATGAATTTAGAGAAAACGGTTTCACTTCTTAAATTTGAAAATGAAAACATTCAGATTTTTAACAATAGTATTATCAATGTGGATATAAGTTTTCTAATATAAGTTTTGTAACATAAAATACACATATATTTGGATGTATGAACACATAGTTAAAAAAAAACACTCAGATTTTTAACAATCATATTATCAATGTAGAAATAAGTTTTGTAACATGAATGAAAAAAATACACATATTTGGATATATGAACAATTGTCAAATTAAATAGAAAGCAATAAGATTTTTGACAGTTGTGCTATCAATGCAGAGATAAGAATAATAAAACGTAAGGATCCGATAAAAAATAACTCTTGATTCGATAACAGAACAATAAAACGTCAGTATCCGATAACAGAACAATAAAAAGCCAGAATCCGATAACAGACCATTGAAATCTCAAGATCTGATAACAGAAAAATAAAACATCAGGATCCGATAACAAAACAATAAAACGTCAGTATCCGATAACAGAACAATAAAACGCCAAGATCTGATAACAGAACAATAAAACGTCAGAACTCGATAACAGACCAATAAAACCTCAAGATCTGATAACAGAAAAATAAAACATCAGGATCCGATAACAAAACAATAAAACGTCAAGATCCGATAACAGACCAATAAAACGCCAAGATCCGATAACAGAACAATAAAACGTCAGAATACGATAACAGACCAATAAACCTCAAGATCTGATAACAGAAAAATAAAACATCAGGATCCGATAACAAAACAATAAAACGTAAAGATCCGATAACAGACCAATAATACATCAAGATCTGATAACAGAAAAATAAAACACCAGGATCTGATAACAAAACAATGAAACGTCTAGATACGATAACGGAACATTAAAACGCCAGTAGAGTTGACTATCGATTCCTGAACTCTTAACAACAATAACGTCTACTAATCCACTCTCCCAACATTCAGAAACTATTGGCATGAATACAAGAGCCTTTACCATGCCACCATCACACAAGTACTGGGACCTGTTTCCACTTCTACAGTTTTCGCTTCCGATGAAGCGATTTAGCATTCTCCGGCGCTTCGATAACGGATGGACTTCTGACCCGGGCGTGAATTCGTGACCTGGGTAGTTTCTGCTTAATGGCAGGACAAGGGAGACCTGTCTTGAGAATGAATGGGACATCACAGCAGTTCATGATATGGTCAAGAGGAGATGGCGGAGTTTTGAGGGCGCATGCGTGTGCAGGCAGTACACACACACATACTCTCCCACCCATATGTGTATATTTATATGTGCGTGTTTGGGTGTGTGTGTAAATGTCAACCACAATGACATTTAATACCGAATTCTATCTTGGGAATACATATCCACTCGAATTCATTTATGGGAATAGCTTCTGGCTGGGCAGAGATTCGAACCCTTGCCTTTTCAGCCGAAACCATGCCTGCGAGGACTCTACCAACTGAGCTATATATATATATATATATATATATATATATATATGTATATATATATATATATATATATATATATATCTATACATATATATATATATATATATATATATATATATATATATATATATATATATATTTTGAAAAGTATTTAATGAGATGGGCCTACTTGTATCAACTTATGCATCAGAACCTTGGAGCCTTACTAAAGCCTTAGAACATAAGCTAGTTAAAACTCAAAGAGCTGTGGAAAGAATAATGATGGGTATAACACCAGGACAAGAGACAAAAAAAGAGCAGGATGGATATGAGAGCAAACTAAAGTAGAAGATATTCCAACAACATGTAAGAAAAAGAAATGGACATGGGTAAGACATATATTGAGAATGACAGACAATAGATGGACATTAAGAATAAAAGAATGGGTCCCTAGAGATTGCAAAAAGATGCAGTGGTAGGAAGAAAAAACAATGGATTAATGAACTTGGAAAAATTGCGAGCATGAACTGGCATAGAACGACCATAAAACAGACGCGAGTGGAAGAACATGTCTGAGGCCTATGTCCTGCAGTGGTCTAGCAACAGTTGATGATGATAATGATTAATGGTGCCATGGAGAAAAAGATATATTCACAGAAAAGATAAAAGAGAGAGAGAGAGAGAGAGAGAGAGAGAGAGAGAGAGAGAGAGAGTCGTATGCTCAAGTCACAGCCGGGTAAAATGTGTGCTGTATATGTTCATTCCATAAGATAGGGTTCTTTACAGCGTCTATGGTAGAATCCACAAACTCTATGGCCGCATAAACAAGTCAGGTCGATTTAATGTCTCTTTAAAACCGGGATGAAAATAGAGTTGGACTTCATTAATGCCTTCTTTCATAGGAAGTGCCTGTGTGAAAGTGCTGCCGTTTGGAAGACAATAATGACTTTTACGTAACACGTTAGCGCTCATGTGCTGCTGACGTCGGCATATCGCGAGAAGGCTCTCTGCGTCAGCAAGGCTGGTCAATTTAACGTTTTTTTTTTCTTTTTTTTTATACTTATCAGACCATTTATGCTGCCCTTTGTGTTCTAGATCCCTTTGTTGTTTGAAATAGGATTGTGAAGTTTTGAAGTATTTTATATGATACGTGTGTTTTTTTGGGGGGTTAGGGTTTAACATAGTGATGTGAATTCATCCTTATAAGCTTAATAGCTAATTATTATTATTATTATTATTATTATTATTATTATTATTATTATTATTTGTTGAATTAATCACAAGGAATTTCATATATTATTATTATTATTATTATTATTATTGTTGTTGTTGTTGTTGTTGTTATTCATTGAAATAATCACAGTGAATTTCGATATTTTTATTATTATTATTATTATTATTATTATTATTATCATTATTATCATTATTATTATTATTATTTTTATTATAAACAACACTGGAACCAATCTAATCTCCACACACACATACCACCCGCTTCTTCACCTTTAAAGATTCCCAAACCGAATATATTTCGATTCAATTAATCTCTGGTACTCACTTGTAATCTCAGGTAAGCTAAAGGCTTCTCCAGTCCACATATCCTTAGATATTCCTTCCACCCTTAGCTGACATCCATTTCACATCAGTTCGAGTTGGTTGTGTTTAACAGTATCAAATAGAATTTTCTTTTTAAATTGCTAATTGTTTTGGCTATGTGAAATGATCTTGGCTGGATAAACGTTTGGCATGTTCAGAAAGATGGGCTGGATATGATTGGTTTATTAACGCAACATAAGCTTATATACAAACCCTTGAGGATAACAATGACATAAAAACTTCAACTATATGAAACATGCAATGGCAATCTTAAATAGGTTTTTATTAAATTAATGCGAGAGAGAGCGACAGAAAGAGAGAGAAAAGGGGCAGTTACCACAGTACTATCCTTCTGGCTAATACAGTGGTAACGTGTTCGCCTAGCATTTGCATGGCAGCATATCGATCCCAGCCCGGGACGGCGAGTTTAAGCTGTTTACTTGGGAGGCCACTGCTGTGGTTAGGCACCAGGAGAGGGGTAGGGCTTGCCTTGTTGACGTTCTGGTGAGCATCTATTCTGATGAAACTGGAACTGAAGCCAGACAATTTTACATTACAATATATGAGCGTGTATGAAATCCACGTGTATTGCAAACGTTTCAGAAAGGTCTGCGCTTCCTTTGCATATCAGAATAAAATGTTTCTACCATTCGATTTAAACGTTTCACTATACTTTATGAACATTAATTGTATTGCTTTAAATGTTTTTTACATTCGCTTTAAACGTTTTTTGAATTCTTTTTAAACCCTTTTCGCATTCTTTTCGAACGTTTTTTACATTCGACCTAAATGTGATGTTCTTTTGTTTTAAACGTTTCCTGAAATTCCAATCCCTTTAAACGAACTTAGATGAATTGATTGAAAAGTGTCTAGAAAAAAAGGAAAAATATACAAAAGCCTTTTTTTTTTTTGAAAGAAGTGAACTTAAGAAAAAGTAAACCAAATTCAATATTCTTTTCCGAATGATTAATTCAAAACTTGTTTTCTTGATTTAAAAATGAATATGAATAATTATTGAGGCTCTAAAATGAATTAAATTAATGTTATGATAGATCTCAATATTTAACCTTAATTCTGTCAATTATATTCATATAGTTATAGTGGTTTTTCA
>NC_090756.1:12848412-12853412 GCF_036898095.1 Palaemon carinicauda | reverse complement strand
TATTTATATATATATATATATATATATATATATATGTATATAAATATATATATATAGATAGATAGATAGATACAGTATATATATATATATATATATATATATATATATATATGTATATATATATATATATATATATATATATATATATATATATATATATATATGTATATATATACATAAATACATTACAGTGCATAACTGTTGGTTCGGTTTTTATCATAAGCATAGCTTTAAGGAACGAATCAGTTAGTACAATTCACTCAAACAGAGAGAGAGAGAGAGAGAGAGAGAGAGAGAGAGAGAGAGAGAGAGAGAGAGAGAGAGAGAGAGAGAGAAATATCTTCTAGTAGGACAATATGAACACCAACGTTTTATATAAGCGAACTTCCAGAGATGTTCGCTTCGAACTACATCGGCAACAGACGCCACAGTTGAAACCTTGCAATTTGCAAAGTCATGTGGCTTTGATGTTCCCCTTAAGTGCATATAACGTCTGCATTGCAAGTGGACTTTCATTGCCTGACGCACTCTGGAGCAATCTGCATTTGCCATTGCAGGATTTGCGAGTCACATTAAAATACATTGTTATGCAATGGTGCTCTGGTTTTAGAGAGAGAGAGAGAGAGAGAGAGAGAGAGAGAGAGAGAGAGAGAGAGAGAGAGAGAGCTGGAAGTTTGTCAACAAGAAATCCATAATAGGGTCATAAATCTCTATGGTCGAAAAGTCCTTATCTCTTAAGTGTCACTCTAATGAACTAAAATAAGCCTGGTGAGTTATGGGTGTCTTTTAGGCGTAGCTAGGTCAACTAATAAATAATATTGATTTATTTTCCATTTTTATCGCTATAGATTAATCTTGGTTGGAAAAGATACAAGCTGTTAAATCTATTTTTCAAGAGTTATAATTAATGATCTTTTTGTTAATTTCTTCACATTTTTATTTTTTTGTAAGATGGAAATTTGAAATAGGTAAACTTTCAATTAGGCTCCACAAGGCACTAGAAGAGTTGGAAGGCGCAGGCTTACATGGCTGAGGATTATGAAAACGTGAAGTAGGAGATGATGAATGGAGAAGTATTGATTTAAAAGCTTAAGATAGACATGACTGACGTTATCTAAGCAAGGTCCTTTGCGGCAATTGGCGTAGGAGATGATGATGATGATGATCATGAAAACAGTTCGCCTACCCCTTATGGGATTCGAACCCATATTCTGTAGATCGATTAATATTTTTCAAATTCCGATAAAGTTAAAATATTCGAGAATGAGATGAATTTCCAGTCACTAGAAAAGTAACTAATATTCAAATATGAAATTAAACTTCCAATATAGTGAGTTGTATTCTCTGATAAAATACATGAATTCTATGGTGAGATGGTGTTCTTAATGAACATTTATTTCTCTAATTAATCAACATTCGAGTGTGATATAAAGTCAAGTTTCCAGCTACTTTGGATCATATAACTACATTCTGACAAAAAAAAAAAAAAAGCAATATTTTATAATGGCTATATCACGCTGAATTAGAGACGGAAATTATCCATGTCATTACCAAAGAAAACTTAGAGTATCTGATTGCCAATCTTCAGCTGGCAGCCATTATCATGTGTAAATTCAATCCCTTTCCCTTCGTTTAGATTATCCTTGTTTACTCAAGGAGAAATTGTGTTTCATTTGATTTTGCATTAAAAAAGAATAATATAGAAACAGATATGACCTTCCTTAAGCCATCTGGATGCATCATCCTTTCTTAACCTTACCTAACCTAACCTGAATTTAGGGATATTACTGAATTAAAGATTAACCTGACCTAACATAACTCAACCTACCTAAATAAAAATTAAACTAACTTAACTTAACTCACCATACCTAAATAAAGGTTAAACTAACTTAACCTACCTCAACCTATCTAAGTAAAGGTTAAACTAACCTACCATAACTCAACCTACCTAAATAAAGGTTAAACTAACCTAACATATCTCAACCTACCTAAATAAAGGGTAAACTAACCTAATATAACTCGACCCACCTAAATAAAGGTTAAACTAACCTTACATAACTCGACCTACCTAAATAAAGGTTAAACTAACCTAACATATCTCAACCTACCTAAATAAAGGGTAAACTAACCTAATATAACTCGACCCACCTAAATAAAGGTTAAACTAACCTTACATAACTCGACCTACCTAAATAAAGGTTAAACTAGCCTAAAATAAGTCAACAGAGCTAAATAAAGGTTAAACTAACCTAACATAACTCGACCTACCTAAATAAAGGTTAAACTAACCTAACATAACTCTACCTACCTAATTAAAGCTTAACCTAAGCTAATATATCTCAAACTACCTAAATAAAGGTTAAACTAACCTAACATAATTCAAGTAAATCTAGCCCAACCTAACTTAACCTGAGTTAACCTAACTTAGCTTACCCTAACCCTATTCTAATATAACTTAGGTTTCTAAGGTACTTCTGATCCATGTATCTATTTTTTATTTAGAAATTTTTTGACACCATCAATTTTACCGTTTTTTTTTTTAATCTTTCTTGATTTTTTTCTCATATTTCCTTAGTTTTATTATAATTTTTCCTTTCCTTAACATTACATTTCCCATACTTTCATACTTTCTGACACTTTTATCTCTTTTTACATAGTTTTTTCATGGATTTTTTGATTTCCTTATTTTACTATAATTTTTCATTCCATTAACATCACATTTTCCTGACTTTCCTTTTATTCCTAACATTTTTCCCGCATTTTTTTCCTATCCATAAAGACCTGTTCACCTAAATAAAGGACAATATTGTGCCTAATATATCAAGAAGAACTCTACTAGAAATTATCTATCCGACACAAATATATCATCTGAGTCTTATGACATCCTATTTTATCTGACCTTTATCTATCTTCCCATTTTATCTTTGGATGAACTCCTATTAGTCTAATAACTGGTTCCAATTCCTGTATAAGTTTCTTCAGCTTTAGTCTTGTTCTCCTACGTTGCCGGAATTTGGATGAAAATATTTAATTGTTCCTTTTTGTATATTTTGTATTGTGTTTTGTAACTTTTTCGTTATTTGATATTATATAAGTATTTTAAACCATGAGTTAGGTAATATATGTATATATATATATATATATATATATATATATATATATACATATATATATATATATATATATATATATATATATATATATATACTATATATATATACTATATATATATATATATATATATATATATATATATATATATAGTATATATATAGTATATATATAGTATATATATATAGTATATATATATATATATATATATATATATATATATATATATATCTATATATATAACCAAACTTATATATATATATAAATATATATATATAAATATTTATATATATGTAAACATATATATATATATATATATATATATATGTATACATATATATACGTATATATATATAAATATATATATATATATATATATATATATATATATATATATATATATATATATATGATAATCTCGGACATTTATACGTGTGTTTTTTTCATATTCATATAAGCCATATCTTACTTTGTAGGTGAGCTGTTAAGTCAATGGAACTTCCGTTTCTTGGGCCTAGGTTTGATTGCCCGGCCGACCAGAAGCTATTATCTTTGAGTTGATTCCCCCTTGGGTCTCTGGCCCCGAGGCAGAGGGGATCCAGATACAGTATTAGGAGGAGTATGATATAGGGATTATATATATATATATATATATATATATATATATATATATATATATATATATATATATATGTATATATATATATGTATATATATATATATATATATATATGTATATATACGTATATATATATATATATATATATGTATATGTGTATATATATATATATATATATATATATATATATATATATATATATATATGTATATATACGTATATATATATATATATATATATATATATATATGTATATGTATATATATATATATATATATATATATATACACTTATATATATAAAGGAATATTTTCCTTATATGGATAACTGGTGCATGAATGTTATCAATCTGAAAAGAATGATATAAGATAAATATCATCTTAGATTCGTAACAATTCTATATAACTGAACATAAATGTCGAAACATGAACGTTGATGAAAGATTGATCAACCTATCAAGAATAACATTTATCTTTAGAAAAAGTTCGTCTCATTTTGTTTCGATTTTTTCCTTTATTTTCATCCTAATTTTTTCTATTCCTTTTTTATTCAAAGTTTTCTTATTCAATTTTCTTCATGGTCACTTGGCTCTTCCGGGCTGGTCTCTTAAAAGACATCACCTACTCTCTCTCTCTCTCTCTCTCCCCACCCTATAAAAGTTTAAAAAGTAAAACATTATCTCATGTTACTAATTTAAATATTACCACTCAATTACTATAATAACTGAATTCTAATTTTATGAATTAAAGAAACACGTTCATTATTATAGATTTATTTCATTATATCAGTACTAACTTTATTAAATAACATATAAGATATCCTATTTTCTGTTGAAGCATTTTCAACAGGTTAAGGACATAACAGTGTTCCATCACACTCATAATCATTTCCGTATCGCAGTATTACGATTTCTAAAGTTTAAAGTCCGTTCATGTATGGCAGAGGCAAGAGGCTATGATAATACCCTAGAGACTAACCATATATCCATTTGATCAGCTCCCAAACTCAATCTCCACCCTAGCTAGGATCAAGGAGGGCCAGGCAATAGCTGTTGATGACTCACTCAGCAGGTAGACCTATAGGCTTCCCCAAACAGCCCATCCTTATCTCACAAGGATGGTGAGGCTGCAGACACTATAATGAACTATCGAACCCCAGTCCAACAGATTGCAAGGCAGGAACGTTTCCAATAGACCACCACAACTATAATTAGAATTGAGAAAAGACAAAGTCGCCAGTGACTATGGAACCAATTTAAAAGAATGGAAAA
>NC_090756.1:12838412-12843412 GCF_036898095.1 Palaemon carinicauda | reverse complement strand
TGATTTAAGTTGAGTTTTAAAATTCCCTCTAGAGTACTAGGAACTAAATCCCTCTAGAATACTATGAACAAACTCTCCCTAGAGTACTATGAACTAATTCCTCGCAGAGTACTATGAACTAATTCTCCCTAGAGTACTAGGAACTAATTCCTCGCAGAGAACTATGAACTAATTCCCTTCTGTGCCTAATTCATGACAGCCTTATTCTAATAACCACTTCTAAACAATGCAAAATATGAATGTCCCGATAGATTTCCATTTCTTCAGTTACATGTCTTTTATATTATTATTATTATTATTATTATTATTATTATTATTATTATTATTATTATTATCATCATCTTCATCCTCATCTCCATTATTATTATTATTATTATTATTATTATTAGTATTATCCTCATCCGCTAAGCTACAACCTTAGCTGGAAAAGCAGGAAGCTATAAGCCGTAGGCTCCAACAGGAAAAATAGCCTAATGAGGAAATGATATATGAAAATAAATAAACTAACAGAAGTAATAAACGATAGAAATAAAACACCTTAAGAACAGTAACAACATCAAATCAGATCTATCATAAATAAACTATAAAAAAGAGACTGGGGTCAGCCTATTCAACATGAAAACATTGACAGAAAGATTGAACTTTTTTTACCTGTAAAGAACGTGAATGAGGAGGTAATTCTTCTTCTATACCTTTTTCCGTGTGTCTGGATTACGTGAAAAGACGTCTCCTGCAGGAGAAAGTCTCCTCCCGTGGGAAATGAAGACATCATTGAAAAGGGCTCCCTCGTCTGGGACATCCTTATGTTCCTTTTCCCCCAAACACGAGGAAGGATTATATAGGATTGAAAGGAATTCTGGGTTTGATGGCTTATTTAATTTGGATGTTTTGGTGGGATACTCGTTGATTGCAACATCACAAACATTTTATGGGAACAAATTTATCAGAACATGGTGGATCACTTGTGGTTCAACAACAACAACAACAAAATGCAGACGTTTCCAGTGCACTGTAGGACAAGGGCCTTAGACATGTCCTTTATCATGTCTGGGATTTGGCCAGTTTGCATCCTCATGCTGGTTACTACGGACTGGTGTTGGAGGGAGACTTTAGCCTGATCGCTCACAGCAAACCAACCTAGTATAGGAGGCCCTGACTAGTACAGCTTGCTAGTAAGGGCGATACACAAAGGTATCCCCACCCAGGAAGGGTTTGGTTCAAAACCAAGTTTTAAAATAGTTTTTTTTTTTTTCCATCTTCTTTTCTTTACCACTCATGAATGGCAGAGGCAAGAGACAGTGACAATGCCCCAGAGACTGAACATATATACATATGATTAGCGCCTAAGACCCCTCTCCACCCAAGCTAGGGCCAAGAAGGGCCAGGCATTGGCTGTTGATGATTCAGCAGGTAGATCTATAGGCTCCCTAAAACCCATTTTCCTTAGCTCACAAGGATAGTTAGATTGCAGACACTACAAGAAACTATTGAGCTTGAGCGGGACTCGAACCCTAGTCCAGCAGAACGACAGGCAGGGGTGTTTCAAATAAGCCACCACAATCTAGAAGATCAGAGCTTTTAATTATGAGGTGAATTTTGGAGTAACTTTAAAAGGAAAATATTGCTACCAGGATGAAGTAAGATATTGCTACCAGCATCAAGCAAATTATTGCTACCAGCATTAAGTAAACGTCCCGAGACGAAGGTGTCTTTCTTAAGCTGGTGTCTTTATCTTTAACATTTTAAGAATTGCCTTTCGAGATAAGATAACTTTTAACTCAAGCAAATTTCCTGGGCAACGTAATTCCTTCATCAAAAAGATAAGAAGACATTTTTACATACAGGCTAAAATGGTGTTGTGAATTTGCATTTAAACATTGAAAATGTCAAATCGTGACCTTTACCATTTGATAAACAATATATAATTATAATATTCCTGTATTAAATCCATGAATTATGCATAAAATTTATGAATACTGATTTTGAAAAAGTGCTTTTGTGTATTTATACATTCTTACTGAGAGGTTCGCTTGTTATGCAAATCAAGCATTTTTAATCTCATACTAATTAATGTACTGATTAATTTAAGATTATGTAGGTAATTAATCAGTTAAGTATTTATTCAATATTAATGAAATTATAAATCGAATATAATTTATATATGAATAACTAATTTGTTATCAAACTCTCAATTTATCATCTTATGAAAACATATTTATTAAAACCGAATCGATACTATAACGAAAAGATGAATCCATATGTTTAACTTTATTAAAATCATCAATTATCATTCAAGATGAATAACAAATTATATCAAAAGCATTTCAGATTGCATAGCAATTATAAGGAAATAGAAATTTATCATCATTAAGTTCTCAATTCAATGACTATCAAATGTGATATGTTTATCTATATTAAAATCATCAATTATTATTCATGATGAATAACAAATCATATTAAAAGCATTTCAGATTGCATAGCGATTTTAAGGAAATAGAAATTAAGGATTTTAAGATTCAAATTCAATGAATATTCATAATCATCAAATGGGATGGTGGCCTATTGGAAACGGCCCGGTCTCGTATTCTACCGGACTGAGGTTCGAGTCCCGCTCAAGCTCGGTTGTTTCTTGAGGTGTCTGCAACGCAACCTCACCATCCTTGTGAGCTAAAAAAAAAAGGGAGGTTTGGGATAGCCTATAAGTCTACCTGCGAGTCGTCAGCAACCATTGCTTGGCCTTCCCTGGTCCTAGCTTAGGTGGAGAGGAGTCTCGGGTGCTGATCTTACGTATATATGATCAGTCTCTAGGGCATTTTCCTACTAGCTAGGGCAATGCTACTGGTCGCTGTCCCTTGCCTCTGCCATTCATGAGCGGCCTTTAAACCTAAAAAGTGTTGCCAGTAATCCAGATGAAATCAACAAAATCATCATCGATGAGAAATTACTTCATCTGATGAAACAAAATCGAAACTATATTGAAATGAAACTCTCCCTCCATTGAAACCTGTTTCAGCTTATTGCTTGCTAAACTTGGTAGCGAGTTGGCCATGGCACCAGCCACCCTTTGAGATACTACATCTAGAGAGTTCTTGGGTCCTTTGATTGGCCAGATAGTACTACATTGGATTCTTCTCGGATTACGGCTAATTTTTCCTTTGAATACACACATACACCGAATATTCTGGCCTATTCTTTACACATTTTCCTCTCTCATATACCTGACAACACTAAGATGACCCAGATGTTATTTTTAACTCAAGAGGTTAACTACTGCATTATAATGGTTCGGTGGCTACTTTATTCTTGGTAAGGGTAGCAGAGACTCTTTAGCTATGGTAAGCAGCTCTTCAAGGAGAAAGACGCTCCAAAATTAAACCATTGTTCTCTAGGCTTGGGTAGTGCCATAACCTCTGTACCCTGGTCTTCCACTGTCTTGGGTTAGAGTTCTCTTGCTTTAAGGTACACTCGGATACACTTTTTCCTTAATTCCTTTCTTCATTGAGCTATTTTCTCTGTAGGAGCCCTTAGACTTGAAGTATCTTGCTTTACCAACTATATAATACATATATATATATATTTATGTATATATATTCATATATATATATATATATATATATATATATATATATATATATACAATTAAGACTTAACTTAGGAAATTTTCAAACAGTATCCCTTACTAGAAATTTAAAACGTAATCCTCTCTCTCTCTCTCTCTCTCTCTCTCTCTCTCTCTCTCTCTCTCTCTCTCTCTCTCTCTCTCTCTCTCTCTCTTTCTTTTTTTTGTCTACACAAGAGAATGAGAGAATCAACAAAAATCCCCGTCCACACTGAAGTGAAGAAGATCAATATTGACCGAAGAAAGTTTCTGAAGGGAACCTAATGATTGGGCCGACCGCGAGTTCTCAATTAAAGTCCACCAAATCTTATCTTTAGGAGCATTATATCTTTATTTGTTTATTTGTTCGTTGTTTTAATGACTTTTTAGAAAAATAAATTAAAATTATATTTCATTTGGCGTAGATTATTTAATTAGATTTTATATGCAAATTATAAAGTGGTTAAATTCTTTTTTGTTATTGATCGCCATCTCTTAAAACCTTTGGATTTTGCCTTTGAATCAGGCATTGTGATTCTGCTTACAAGTCTGGTTATTATTTGGGCCTTGTAGGCCGACAGATCTTGCCTTGGTTTCATTAGTAGTGAAGATTAAGCAGTCTGTCCCTGATGTTTCATACTCATTAAATGTATATATATATATATATATATATATATATATATATATATATATATATATATATATATATATATATATATATATATGCATGTATGTGAGTATGTGTGTGTGGAATTTTGAGTGATATTTTAGATTTGAATTGGTCATTTATGTATAAAGTCTTGAGCCTGTTGTCCCTTTGAATGAGAGTCTAGTCAACATAATTGATAGGCGTATCCCTTCTCGTATGTTAAACTACCGAGTGAAAGACAAACCCTGGTTCAATGATGATTGTAGACGTGCTTATTTGGAGAAACAGGAGTTCCATCATCTTTGGAAGGGCAACAGATCTGATTTGACTTGGAATAACTATACTCAGCTAATAGCTTTTGCTCAGAGAGTTTAAGCTTCGTCTGAAAAGGAATACAATTTAACCATAAAAGAAAAACGTTCTAGTACAACCCAAAAATATAAATGTTGGACCACCCTGAAATCTATATTCTTCAGTGTGGGCTTAACAATTCCTCCTTTACTTAAACCAGATGGCTCTGTTACTCACTGTCTAAAGGAAGAAGCAACCCTTTTATTATTATTATTATTATTATTATTATTATTATTATTATTATTATTATTGCTGTTGTTTTTGTTGTTATTATTGCTGTTGTTCTTGTTGTTATTATTATTATCATTATTATTATTATTATTATCATTATTATTATTATTATTATTATTATTATTATTAAGGTCAAGAAAAGCTATAAATTAAAATATTTATCACATCTTA
>NC_090756.1:12833412-12835912 GCF_036898095.1 Palaemon carinicauda | reverse complement strand
GTTGTTGTTTATGTTGTTGTTGCTCCTGCTGATCTTGTTGTTGTCATTTTTGTTGTTTTTATTGTTGTTGTTGTGTTGTTATTGTTGTTGTTGTTATTGTTGTTGCTGTTGCTGTTTTGTTGTTGTTATTGTTGTTGTTGTTGCGTAAAATAACTCTGGAATTAATGAAAAATAAAAGTAGATATATAGTAAGGTAATCGCTAAACGAAGCACTTAAACCACTAAAACTCTCTCTCTCTCTCTCTCTCTCTCTCTCTCTCTCTCTCTCTCTCTCTCTGTCTCTCTCTCTCTCTCTCTCTCTCTCTCTGATTAAGACCCCAAGAGGTCGTTAACGACCGTCCTCGACCCAAGAACGTCATGATCTGAAATTTTTTGACGAGTCCACTGCAACCAATACTGATATAATTCAGGGCCACAAATGGCCCTACGTGGAAAGACCAGGCCATTATTAAGTGGTCGAATGGCCAGAGATAATGGCTATTTTATTTGGGAAATGGTCCTTGGGGGGACACTGTGATAAAGAACAGCAATTTTGGAGAATTATTCGAAAAAAAAAAGTTGATATTCTTTTTAGTTTTTGAAAAGAGCTGGTTTTAACCGTTTCTGAAAAGAGGTGTTTTTTTCAGTTTCCAAGAACAGATATTTTTCCAGTTTTCGGAAACACCATTTTAAGTAGCTATTCTTTTCAGTTTTGAAAACACCATTTTAAGTAGATGTTCTTTTAATTTTTTGAAAACACCATTTTTAAGTAGCCATTCTTTTGAGAAGAGCTGTTTTCCAGTTTTGAAAACATAATTTTTCCATTTTGAAAATATGTTTTTAAGTAGCTATTCTTTCTGTTTTTGAAAACAGCTAATTTTTAAGTTTTTGAAAACAGCTAATTTTTCAGTTTTTTGAAAAGGGGTGTTTTTAAGTAGCCACTATTTTCAGTTTTGAAAACAGCTATTTTTAGTGTTTGAAAAGAAGTGTTTTTTCAGTTTCCAAAAACAACGCTTTCAATGTTTTTCATTTTTTTTATATATCTTTTTATTCTATACTAAACCGTTTTGTTAAATAATCTAAAAGATCATTTTGTTTAGAATTTAATTATACATCAAATTATGCAGTTCCATTAAATATAAATGAATAGATGAAAATATCGTTTGGGTTCCTGTGATTAATTACTTGCTATCTCTCTCTCTCTCTCTCTCCTCTCTCTCTCTCTCTCTCTCTCTCTCTCTCTCTCTCTCTCTCTGTTGGGAGAAAACTCTGAATTTTGTAAAAGGATTCGATATACAGAGATATAACAAGGACATTACTTTGAAATCAGTAACCTTCTGTGTGAAAGTTTAAGCCCCTCTTCTACCAAGCTTTGGAATTACCTTCCTCTTTACTTCCCTGCCGTCTCTCAAGATGCAGTAGATCAAAAAGCTGAATTATTCTCTTCCCTTTCCTTTCGGTTCTTGGCTACAAATATACACCAGATTAGCCTTCTATTTCCAGTGTAAATATACATCATCATCATCATCTCCTTTTACGCCTATTGACGCAAAGGGCCTCGGTTACATTTCGCCAGTCGTCTCTATCTTGAGCTTTTAAATCAATACTTCTCCATTCATCCTCTTCCATTTCACGCTTCATAGTCCTCAACTATGTATGCCTGTATCCTCCAACTCATCTAGTGCCTTGTGGAACTCAACTGAACGTTTGTTGAACAAATCTCTCTTGGGGAGTGAGAAGAGCATAGTCAAACCATCTCCATCTATCCCTCATCATGATCTCATCCACATTATTATTATTATTATTATTATTATTATTATTAATAGCTAAG
The DNA here is from genome assembly GCF_036898095.1 of Palaemon carinicauda. Classification (NCBI taxonomy): domain Eukaryota; kingdom Metazoa; phylum Arthropoda; class Malacostraca; order Decapoda; family Palaemonidae; genus Palaemon; species Palaemon carinicauda. Next base: position 12,834,102 of record NC_090756.1, on the reverse strand, counting down.
CTACAACCCTAGTTGGAAAAGCAAGATTCTATAAGCCCAAGGGCTCTAAAAGGGAAAAAGAGCCTAGTGAGGAAAGGAAACAAGGAAATAGATAAACGATATAAGAAGTAATGAAAATTAGAATAGAATATTTTCAAACATTAATAACTCGAGTAATCTCTTTTATATTTTCCTTTCTAATCCTGTCCTGCCATTTAACTCCCAATATACAACTATCTCGAAAATATACAACGATCTCAAAATATAATAGACGAGATTCAAAAGAATTATTTTTTTTTTTACACTGAATATATTTTCACCCCAAACTCTAGTAATTGAAACCTGATTGAAAGTTGCAAGAGCAGAAAATTGGAGTTTAACTTGACGTGTCTTCGATGTCACCAACCGGAAGTTAAAGACTTTTTTTAATGAGAAACATTAACTTTGAAATGCTAATTTTTACCTTGGAAAAATCAGCAGTCATTTAATTTCGCGATACATTTGTATTGGAATCCTTCGGTGCATTCCTTTCTAATTATTTCTGGGTTGATGTTTTTAACGATCTTTTGTGGTAATTTAATTTAGCATATTATAATGAAATTGCATATTTCCGATTAACTAATTAAACTAATTACCTCCGCCAACGAAGTTGGAAGTAGGTTATGTTTTCGCCCCTGTTTGTGTGTTTGTTTGTGAACAGCTTCTCGGCCA
>NC_090756.1:12827146-12832912 GCF_036898095.1 Palaemon carinicauda | reverse complement strand
TGTTATTAGAGAGAGAGAGAGAGAGAGAGAGAGAGAGAGAGAGAGAGAGAGAGAGAGAGAGAGAGAGAGAGAGAGAGAGAGAGAGGATAGGTAGAAATAGCATCTTGTTGGACAAAAATAATCTTCGTTTTTTATTAGAGAGAGAGAGAGAGAGAGAGAGAGAGAGAGAGAGAGAGAGAGAGAGAGAGAGAGAGAGAGAGTATAATTGTTTCCTCTTGGACAAGAATAATCTTCCTTTTTCATAAGCGTTATTAGAGAGAGAGAGAGAGATAGATAGAGAGAGAGAGAGAGAGAGAGAGAGAGAGAGAGAGAGAGAGAGAGAGAGAGAGAGAGAGAGAGAGAGAGAGAGAGAGTTGGTATAATGGTTCCTCTTGGACAAGAATAATCTTCCCTTTTTCATAAGTGTTATTTAGAGAGAGAGAGAGAGAGAGAGAGAGAGAGAGAGAGAGAGAGAGAGAGAGAGAGAGAGAGAGAGTTGGTATAATGGTTCCTCTTGGACAAGAATAATCTCCCTTTTTCATAAGTGTTATTAGAGAGAGAGAGAGAGAGAGAGAGAGAGAGAGAGAGAGAGAGAGAGAGAGAGAGAGAGAGAGTTGGTATAATGGTTCCTCTTGGACAAGAATAATCTTCCCTTTTTCATAAGTGTTATTAGAGAGAGAGAGAGAGAGAGAGAGAGAGAGAGAGAGAGAGAGAGAGAGAGAGAGAGAGAGGAGTTGGTATAATGGTTCCTCTTGGACAAGAATAATCTTCCTTTTTCATAAGTGTTATTAGAGAGAGAGAGAGAGAGAGAGAGAGAGAGAGAGAGAGAGAGAGAGAGAGAGAGAGAGAGGTATAATAGTTTCCTTTTGGACAGGAATAATCTTCCTTTTTCATGACTGTTATTAGAGAGAGAGAGAGAGAGAGAGAGAGAGAGAGAGAGAGAGAGAGAGAGAGAGAGAGAGAGAGAGCTGGAAGTTTGTCAACAAGAAATCCATAATAGGATCATAAATCTCTATTGTCGAAAAGTCCTTATCTCTTAAGTGTCACTCTAATGAACTTAAATAAAGCCTGGTGAGTTATGAGCGTGTTTAAGCGTAGCTAGGTCAACTAATTAATAATATTGATTCATTTTTCATTTTTATCTTCATAGATTATTTTTGGTTGGAAAAGATACAAGCTGTTTAATCTATTTCTTAAGAGTTATAATTAATGATTATTTTAATTAATAATTTCTTCACATTTTTATTTTTTTTTATAAGATAGAAATTGGAAATAGGTAAACATTCAATTGGGCTCCACAAGGCCTACACGGCTGAGACATGAAGAGTGAAGAAGATGATGAATGACGGTGTATTGATATGAAATCTAAGCGATGTCCTTTGCGTCAACAGGCGTGGGAAGAGATGATGATGATATATATAGATCACCAAACTTTTAATTGGGTCCCACAAGGCACTAGAAGAGTTGAAGGACCCAGGCCTACATGGCTGAGGACCATAAAACGTGAAGTAGGAGATGATGAATGGAGAAGTATTCATATAAAAAACTCAAGATAGAGATGACTGGAGAAATGTAAACGAGGTCGCTCGGGTCAATTGGCGTCGGAGGAGATGATGATGATGAAAACAGTTCTACGACTCCATATGAGATTCGAACCCATATTCTCTAGATCGATGAATATTTGAAAATGAGATGAATTCCTTGGCACTAGAAAACTAACAAATATTCATAAATGAAATTAAACTCCTAATAAATTGAGTTGTATTCTCTAATAAAAAATACATGTATTATAAGGTGAGATAGTATACACAATGAGCATTTATTTCTTAAATTAACCAGCATTTGAGTTTGATATAATAAACATGCATTCGAAAGTGAACTAAAATCAAGTTTCCAGCTACTTTGCACCCTAAGACAACATTCTGACAACAAAAACAGTATTTTTAATGATTACATCACGCTGAATTAAGATGGAAATAGTCCCTGTCATTAGCAAAAGAACTCAAGAGTATCTGATTGCCAATGCTCACCTGCCAGCCGTTTTCAAGTTGAAATTCAATCACTTACCAATAGGATAAGTGATCCTTGTTTACTCAATGAGAAATTGTTTCATCTATTTTTGTATTAAAAAAAGAATAATATAGAAACAGATATGACCTGCCTTAAGCCATCTGGATGCATCATCCTTTCTTAACCTCACCTAACCTATCCTGAATTTAGGGACATTACCTAATTAAAGCTTAACCTAACATAACATAACTCAACCTACCTAAATAAAGGTTAAACTAATCTAACATAACTCGACCTACCTAATTAAAGCTTAACCTAACATAACATAACTCAACCTACCTAAATAAAGCTTAAACTAACCTAAAATAACTTAACCTACTTAAATAAAGGTTAAACTAACCTAACATAACTCGACCTACCTAAATAAAGGTTAAACTTACCTAACATAAATCAACCTACCTAAATAAATGTTAAACTAACCTAACATAACTCGACCTACCTAAATAAAGGTTAAACTAATCTAACATAACTCAATATACCTAAATAAAGGTTAACCTAACCTAGCATAACTCAACGTACCTAATTAAAGGTTAAACTAACCTAACATAACTTAACCTACCTAAAAAAAGTTATACTAACCTAACATAAGTCAACTAAACCTAGCACAACTTAACTTAACCTGAGCTAACCTAACTTAGCTTACCGTAACCCTATTTTAACATAACTTAGGTTTCCAAGTTACTTCTACTCCATGTATTCTTTTTATTTTGAAATTTTTATGACACCATCAATGTTACAGTTATTTTCATGAATTCTTCTTGACTTTCCTCTCATATTTCCTTAGTTTTACTATAACTTTTTCCTTTCCTTAACATTACATTTCCCAAACTTTCATACTTTCTGACACTTTTATCTCTTTTACATAGTCTTTTCATGGATTTTTCTTGATTTTCGTCTCATATTTCCTTATTTTACCATAATTTTTCCTTTCACTAACATCACATTTTCCTGACTTTCCTTTTTTCCTAAACTTTTTTCCTGGATTCTTTAACTATCCATAAAGACCCGTCCACCTAAAAAAAAAAAGAAAAAAAAAAAGAAAAAAAAATACTGTCCCTAATATATCAAGAACTCTAGTAGAAATTATTTATCCGACACAAATATATCATCTGAGTCTTATGACATCCTACTTTATCTGACCTTTATCAATCTTCCCATTTTATCTTTGGCTGAACTCCTATTAGTCTAATAACTGGGTCCAAATCCGGTATAAGTTTCTTCATCTTTAGTCTTGTTCTGTGCTGCTAGAATTTTTATGAAAATATATCATTTTTTATTCTGTTTTGTAACTTTTTTGTTATCTGATATTACAATGATATTTCAAAGTATTCATTTGGTAATATATATATATATATATATATATATATATATATATATATATATATATGTATTTATATATATATATATATATATATATATATATATATATATATATATATATATATATGTGTGTGTGTGTGTGTGTGTGTATTTTTCATTCTTTTTTGTAACCCTTTTTGTTATTTGATATTATATCAATTCTTTTAGTAATGAATTTGGTAATATATATTCATATATATGTATATATATATACAGTATATATATACAGTATATATATATATATATATATATATATATATATATATATATATATATGTACAGTATATATATATATATATATATATATATATATATATATATATATATATATATACACATATATATATATATGTACGTGATATTTTTGCACATTTAGACGTGTTTTTTTCATATTAATATAATCCATATCCATCTTTGTAACTGAGTTGCTAAGCCAATAGAACCTCAGTTTCTTGGACCCCGGGTTCGATTCCCTGGCCGACCAGAAGCTATTATCTTTGAGTTTATTCCCTCCTTGGGTCTCTGATCCCGAGGTAGAGAAAATCCAAATATTAGGAGGAGTATAGTATATGAAATATATGAATATATATATATAAATATATATATATATATATATATATATATATATATATATATATATATATATGTATATATATATATATATATATATATATATATATATATATATATATATATATATATAAAGCAATCTTTTCCTTATATAGATAATTGGTCCATGAAAGTTATCAATTCAAAAAGAATGATATAAGATAAATATCATCTTAGATTCGTAACAATTCTATATAACTGAACATAACTTTCGAAACATGAACGTTAAAGAAAGATTGGTCAATCTATCAAGAATAACATTAATCTTTCGATATTTTTCGTTTCAATTTGTTTCGATTTTTTTTCTTCATTTTCGTCCAAATTTATCTTATTCCTTTTCCTTATTTAATTTTCTTCATGGTCACTTGGTTCTTCCGGCCTGGTCTCTTAAGAGACATCACCTACTCTCTCTCTCTCTCTCTCTCTCTCTCTCTCTCTCTCTCTCTCTCTCTCTCTCTCTCTCTCTCTCTCAATAACCCCCGTATATACAGTTTAAAAAGTAAAATATCTAAAATATCTTCATGTTACTAAAATAACCATTATAAATATTACCACTGATATGATATCCGAACTATAATTTTAGGAATTTAACAAACCCGTTCATCATTATACAATTATTTCATTAGCTCAGTACTTTCTTTATTAAATAACATAAATTAAATATTGTTTTTGCCATCAAAACATTTTCAACATGTTAAGGTTATATCAGTGTTCCATCACACTCATAATCTTTTCTGTATCGCAGTATTACGATTTCTAAAGTTGAAAGTCCGTTCATGAATGGCAGAAGCAAGAGGCTGTGATAATACCCTAGAGACTAACTATATATCCATATGATCAGCCCCCAAACCCATTCAGCACCCTAACTAGGACCAGGGAGAGCTAGACAATAGCTGCTGATGACTCACTGAGCAGAGAGACCTATAGGCTTCCCCAAACACCCCATCCTTAGGTCACAAGTATGGTGAGGCTGCAGACACTATAAGCAGCTATCGAGCCCCAGTCTGGCAGATTGCCAGGCAGGGACGTTTCCAATAGGCCACCAAAACCATAATTACAATTGAGAAAAGGCAAAGTGAACAGTGACTATGGAAGCAATATAAGAGAATTAAAAATATTAAAGATATGAACGCAGTCTAAGACGATGAAGAATGACTCTGTTCTCTCCAGATGGAACCTTTTGCAAATATCTGAATATATATCGTTGCTATCTGATTCGAGACAGTTTTGCAATTTATCTTCACAAGGAAAAGGCCAGAGGAAGTGTAAAGGAATTTTAATGAAATGAAAGATATTCCCTATTGGTATTAAGATATTTTATTCTATTTGTAAATTACTCATTTTCTAGTTCCCTATTTCCTCTACTCACTGGGCTATTTCCCCTGATGGAGTTCTCGGGCTTATGGCATTCTGCTTTTCCAACTAGGGTTGTAGCTTAGCAAATGATAATAATAATAATAGTTATAATAATAATATATGCCTATGTTCAAAGGCCTATTAATTATCCATCAATAAGGAATAGATGTAAAAACTTGGTGTCAAGAAGCTGTGATTGACTGAATTGGAAATGGCGTTGAATAGATATAAAAACTTGGTGTCAATCAAGACGCTTTAATTGGTTGAATTAAAAATGGAGTGCTGTGATTGGTTGATTTGAAAGTGGTGGTTGAATAGATATAAAAACTTGGTGTCAATCAAGACGCTTTGATTGGCTGAATTAAAAATGAAGTGCTGTGATTGGTTGATTTG
>NC_090756.1:12819646-12822146 GCF_036898095.1 Palaemon carinicauda | reverse complement strand
AAGCTACTGCCCAAGTTAGAAAAGCAGGATGCTATAAGCCCAAATTCTCCAACCGGGAAAAATAGCTCGATGAAGAAATGAAATAATAAAATAAATAAACTAACAGAAGTAATAAACAATAAAAACAAAACACATTAGGAACAGTAACATCAAAACAGATCTCTCATAAATAACTATAAAAGAGAGACTGAGTTCAGCGTATTCAACATGAAAACATTGACAGAAAGATTGAACTTTTTATACCTGTAAAGAACGTGAATGAGGAGGTAATTCTTCTTCTATACCCTTTTCCGTGTGTCTGGATTACGTGAAAAGACGTCTCCTGCAGGAGAAAGTCTCCTCCCATGGGAAATGAAGGCATCATTGAAAAGGGGTCCCTCGTCTGGGACATCCTTATGTTCCTTTTCCCCCAAACACGAGGAAGGATTATATAGGATTGAAAGGACTTCTGGTTTCGGATGTCTTATTTAATTTGGATGTTTTGGTGAGGTACTCGTTGATTGCAACATCAGAATAGTCGGGCTCATTTATGGTTCAACAACAACAACAACAACAACAAATGAAGCCGTTTCCATTCCACTGCAAGACAGAGGCCTCAGACATGTCCTTCTTCGTGTCTGGGGTTTGGTCAGTTTTCTTCACCATGCTGGCTACTACGGATTGGTGATGGAGGAAGACTTTAGTTTGATAATTTGCAGCAATCCAACCTAGTACAGCTTGGTTGTCAGTGCAATACCCAAAGGTATCGCCACTCAGAAAGTGTGTGGTTCATAACCAAGTTTTAGAATAGCTCTTTTTCTTTCTTTTTTCTTTTGCTTATGAATGGCAGAAGCAAGGGACAGTGACAATGCTCTAGAGACTGGCCTTATATACATATGATCAGTGCCTAAGCTCCCTCTCCACCCAAGCTAAGACCAGGGAGGGCCAGGCATTGGCTGCTGATGACTCAGCAGGTAGATCTATAGGCTCCCTAAATCCCTTTTCCTCAGCCCACAAGGATAGTTAGGTTGCGGACACTACAAGAAATTATCGAGCTTGAGCGGGACTCGAACTCCAGTCCAACAGATCGTCAGGCAAGGACACTTCCAATAGGCCACCACAATCTAAAAGATCAGAGCTTTTAATTATAAGGTGAATTTCGGAGTAACTTTAAAAGGAAAATATTGCTACCAGCATTTAGCAAAATATTGCTACCAGGATCAGGTAAGATATTGCTACCAGCATTGTAAAATATTGCAACCAGCATTAAGTAAACGTCCCGAGACGAAGGTGCCTTTCTTAAGCTGGTGTCTTTATCTTAACACTTTAAGAATTGCCTTTCGAGATAAGATAACTTTTAACCCAAGTAAATTTCCTGGGCAACATAATTCCTTCATCAAAAAGATAAGAAGACATTTTTACATTGAGGCTAAAATGGTGTTGTGAATTTGCATTTAAACTTTGAAAATCTCAAATCGTGACTTGTAACATTTGATAAACAATATTTAATTATAATATTCTTGTATGAAAGTCCATGAATTATGCTTAAAATTTGTGAATGCTGATTTAAAAAAAAAAAAAAATAGTGTATTTATTCATTCTTACTGAAAGGTTCGCTTAATATACAGTCAAACATTTTTAATCTCATACTAATTAATGTACTAACTAATTTAAGATTATACAAATAATTAATCAGTTAAGTATTTATTCAATATTAATGAAATTATTAATCGATACTAAATGCAAATGACTTTAATCCTATATCAAACTCATATTTCATCATCATATCATGAAAAAAATATATTCATTTAAACCGAATCGATACAATAACGATTAGATGAATCAATATGTTAATCTATATTCAAATCATCAATTATTATTCATGATGAATAACAAATCATATCAAAATCATTTCATATTGCATAGCAACTTTAAGGCAATAGAAATTGATCATCATTAAGTTCTCAATTCAATGAATATCAAATGTGATATGTTTATCTTTATTAAAATCATCAATTATTATTCATGATGAATTACAAATCATATCAAAATTATTTCATATTGCATAGTGATTTCAATGAATTAGAAATTGATAATTTTAAGATGCAGATTCAATGAATATTCGTAACTAATTATCAAATGGAATGGTGGGCCTTTGGAAACGTCCCTGCCAAGTATTCTGCCGGACTGGGGTTCGAGTCCGCTGAAGCTCGATAGTTTCTTGTAGTGTCTGTAACCTCACCATCCTTGTGAGCTAAGGAAGCGGGGCTTGGGGTGGCCTATAAGTCTACCTGCTGAGTCATCAGCAGTCATTACCTGGCCTTCCCTGGTCCTATCTTGGGTGGAGAGATGTCTTGGGTTCTGATCTTATGTATATATGATTAGTCTCTGGGCATTGCCCTACTAGCTAGAGCTATGTCCCTGTCCCTTGCCTCTGCCATTCATGAGCGGCCTTTAAACCTTAAGGTGTTTCCGGTAATCCAGCTGAAATCAGCAGAATCAACATCGATGAGAAATTACT
>NC_090756.1:12804646-12812146 GCF_036898095.1 Palaemon carinicauda | reverse complement strand
AGATTATTGAAAAATATATTGAAATCTCCCCAGCTATCATCCCAATATGTGAAAATGTCATCAACATAGCGTTGCCAAACCATGTTCGTAGGTTTAATTGTTGTTAAAATTTCTGTTTCAAAGTATTCCATGTAGAGGTTAGCTAAAATTGGAGATAACGGGCTGCCCATACTACAACCAAATTTCTGTTTGTAAAAATTTCCGTTGAAAGAGAAAACGTTATTTGACACGCTTAGTTTAATTAACTTAATTGTTTTTTCAATACCGAGGGGGAAGTGATCTTCGTAAGGGATTAATTTTTCCCTCAAGAAACCTAATACGTCGTTGATCGGGACCTTTGTAAATAGGGATTCTACGTCAAGACTCGAGAGTTTTACATTGTTTACCGGGATATTTAATCTATTGAATTTCTGGATGAAGTCCTCTGCATGCTTAATATGAGCTGAAGAAAAGCTCCCTAGAAAGGGAGACAGCAAGTCTGCTAACCATTTTGATATATTATATATAAATGACCCTTTACATGAGACGATTGGGCGTAAGGGAATACCGTCCTTATGAGTTTTTGGGAGCCCGTAAAAATATGGCAACGAAGGGTTCATGACTTTGAATTTTTCTAAGACCTCGATGTCTTTTTTATTATTTCCGATTTTTCTTACGGATTTGAAAAACTCCGGAGCAACGGAGTTACGGGGATCTTTTGTTAGCTTTTCATATGTAGTGTCATCGTTTAAGAGTTGTTGAACTTTGTTGGCATACGTCTCTTTATCAAGAATGACTATTTTTCCGTCTTTATCCGATTTTGTGATGATGATGTTATCGGTTTTGTTTAATGAAAAAATTGCATTATGAAACCTTCTGGGAAGCGGATTTTTACTGTTACTTTGTTCTAATGCATTTAACAAGATTCCTTTTAGGCAAGTTTCATCTTTTTCAAAATTGTTTTTAGAGAAATGTTTATCGAAGGCCACCACATAATCAAAATGACTTTCCCGTCCGGGTTTCATAGCAAAAGAGATACCTAGATTCAGAGCTGTTTGCTCATTTACTGTGAGTGGACGGTTCGATAAATTCAAAACGTTATTTTCCAATCCTAAATTATTCCATGTACTATTTCGTATGAGTCTTTCTAATTTATTTTTCAATTTCTCGGAGTGAGTCACACTACTATTAATAGCACCAGTCAGCACATATGAAGAAAGATCTCTGTACATACCATCATCTCGGCATAGCAGACGAAGAGATACCCCCAATTCACTTATATTCCTCCGTGATACATAGATGTCATGATTTGCTGACATAATTCGTTCTTGCAGAAATGTCCTGGAGGAATTAGGAAAGGGGTCCGATGTTGACGTCCAGCGTGAAAAGCCATACATTTTTGGTATAACTTGTTCTTGCAGACACTCTTCAAGAAACCATTTCTGGTTTTTCCTCCGGTGAAGTCCCTGCACTAGTCGTTCATAACGTCTGAATATATGCTTGATATCGGCATTCCAACTGAAGATATGGAAAAAACGAAGGGGTTCCATGATGGGCTAATATGTCTTATTTATAACTGTAATCGAACAGTTTAACATGTTTTTTCAAAAAGGCCCATAAAAGAAACACAGGAAATATGAATAAATCACACTATATTTCGGTCAATAAACATCGACCCTCTTCAGGATGTAAAGTAAAAGTGAGAATTACAGTGGAGAATGACGGTTTATATATGAAAGCAAAAGGGTGTGTTCAATTGTTCTATAGTTGTTATAATTGCTGGAAGGATTAGCCAAATTTAATTACATCCAGGTGCGTGTTCTTATTGTTGAGCCGCTTGGAGGAAGTCTTGACCTCTGATGCATGTCTGGTGGTCGGTCTCCGTGGATTATCTTCTTAATGATAGGGTTGAGAAGAGTATTGTCCACTGTGATTTCTTTATATACTTGCGTGAATATAAAATGCCTTGAGGGCATAAGATCATAATGCATGTGTTCGTGCATTTTTGGCTGTTAACTTATTACTGTTGTTGTTGTTGTTGTTGATGTTGTTGTTGTTGTCGTTGGTGTTATTGCTGGTGATTTTGTTGTTGCTGTTTATGTCATTTTTGTTGTTGTTGTTGTTGTTGGTGTTATTGCTGGTGATTTTGTTGTTGCTGTTTATGTCATTTTTGTTGTTGTTGTTGTTGATGCTGCTGCTGATCTTTATGTTGTTGTTATTGTTATTGTTGCTGTAGATGCGTGATATAGCTCTGGAATTAATGAGACCTAAAACAGTCTAAACATATAGTAGGGCAATCGATACGCGAAGTACTTAGACTACTAAACTCTCTCTCTCTCTCTCTCTCTCTCTCTCTCTCTCTCTCTCTCTCTCTCTCTCTCTCTCTCTCTCTCTCTCTCCCCTGATTAAGACCCCCAAGAGGTCGTTAACGACCGTCCTCGACCCAAGAACGTCATGATTCTGAATTGTTTTAGGAGACCACTGCAACCAATACTGATATAATTCGGGGCCACAAATGGCCCTACGTGGAGAGACCAGGCCATTATTAGTGGTCGAATGGCCAGAGATAATGGGGATTTTATTTGGGAAATGATCCTTGGGACGACACTAGGATAAAGAACGCCCATTTTGGAGAATTATTCGAAAAAAAGGTTGATATTCTTTTTAGTTTTTGGAAAGAGCTGGTTTTTTTACAGACTTTGAGAACTGTTATTTTTCAGTTTTGGAAAACAGCTATTTTTTAGTTTATGAAAACAGTTGTTTTTTTCCCTTTTTAAAAGAGCTGTTTTTAAGTTTTTGAAAACCGCTATTTTTCAGTTTTTGACAACAGCTATATTTCAGATTTTGAAAAGACCTGTTTTGTCTAGTTTCTCAAAAGAGCTGTTTCTTTAGTTTTTGAAAAGAGCTGTTTCTTTAGTTTTTGAAAAGAGCTGTTTCTTTAGTTTTTGAAAAGAGCTGTTTCTTTAGTTTTTGAAAAGGGGTTTTTCAGTTTTTGAAAACAGCTGGTTTTCTAGTTTTGGAAAACAATTATTTTTTCAGCTTTTGAAAACAGCTGTTTTTCTTAGTTTTGGAAAACAGTTATTTTTCAGCTTTTGAAAAGAGCTGTTTTTCTTAGTTTTGGAAAACAGTTATTTTTCAGCTTTTGAAAAGAGCTGTTTTTCTTAGTTTTGGAAAACAGTTATTTTTCAACTTTTGAAAAGAGCTGTTTTTTTTTTAGTTTTGGAAAACAGTTATTTTTCAGCTTTTGAAAAGAGCTGTTTTTTTTTTAGTTTTGGAAAACAGTTATTTTTCAGCTTTTGAAAAGAGCTGTTTTTCTTAGTTTTGGAAAACAGTTATTTTTCAGCTTTTGAAAAGAGCTGTTTTTTTTTTAGTTTTGGAAAACAGTTATTTTTCAGCTTTTGAAAAGAGCTGTTTTTCTTAGTTTTGGAAAACAGTTATTTTTCAGCTTTTGAAAAGAGCTGTTTTTTCTAGTTTTTGAAAAGAGCTGTTTCTTTAGTTTTTGAAAAGAGCTGTTTCTTTAGTTTTTGAAAAGGGGTTTTTCAGTTTTTGAAAACAGCTGGTTTTCTAGTTTTGGAAAACAATTATTTTTCAGCTTTTGAAAAGAGCTGTTTTTCTTAGTTTTGGAAAACAGTTATTTTTCAGCTTTTGAAAAGAGCTGTTTTTTTTTAGTTTTGGAAAACAGTTATTTTTCAGCTTTTGAAAAGAGCTGTTTTTCTTAGTTTTGGAAAACAGTTATTTTTCAGCTTTTGAAAAGAGCTGTTTTTTTTTAGTTTTGGAAAACAGTTATTTTTCAGCTTTTGAAAAGAGCTGTTTTTTTTTTAGTTTTGGAAAACAGTTATTTTTCAGCTTTTGAAAAGAGCTGTTTTTTTTTTAGTTTTGGAAAACAGTTATTTTTTCAGCTTTTTGAAAAGAGCTGTTTTTCTTAGTTTTGGAAAACAGTTATTTTTCAGCTTTTGAAAAGAGCTGTTTTTTCTAGTTTTTGAAAAGAGCTGTTTCCTTAGTTTTTGAAAAGAGCTGTTTCTTTAGTTTTTGAAAAGGGGTTTTTCAGTTTTTGAAAACAGCTGGTTTTCTAGTTTTGGAAAACAATTATTTTTTCAGCTTTTGAAAACAGCTGTTTTTCTTAGTTTTGGAAAACAGTTATTTTTCAGCTTTTGAAAAGAGCTGTTTTTTTTTAGTTTTGGAAAACAGTTATTTTTCAGCTTTTGAAAAGAGCTGTTTTTCTTAGTTTTGGAAAACAGTTATTTTTCAGCTTTTGAAAAGAGCTGGTTTTTTTTTAGTTTTGGAAAACAGTTATTTTTCAGCTTTTGAAAAGAGCTGTTTTTTTAGCTTTGGAAAACAGTTATTTTTCAGCTTTTGAAAAGAGCTGTTTTTTCTTAGTTTTGGAAAACAGTTATTTTTCAGCTTTTGAAAAGAGCTGTTTTTTTTTTTTAGTTTTGGAAAACAGTTATTTTTCAGCTTTTGAAAAGAGCGGTTTTTTTTTTTTTTTAATTTTGGAAAACAGTTATTTTTCAGCTTTTGAAAAGAGCTGTTTTTTTTAGTTTTGGAAAACAGTTATTTTTCAGCTTTTGAAAACAGCTGTTTTTTTTTTAGTTTTGGGAAACAGTTATTTTTCAGCTTGTGAAAAGAGCTTTTTTTTTAGTTTTGGAAAACAGTTATTTTTCAGGCTTTGAAAAAGAGCTTTTTTTTTAGTTTTGGAAAACTGTTATTTTTCAGCTTTTGTAAACAGTTATTTTTCAGTTTTAGAAAACAGTTATTTTCCAGTTTTGGAAACCATTTATTTTTCAATTGTGGAAAACATTTATTTTTCAGTTTTTGAGAACTCTTATTTTTCACTTTTTGAAAACAGATATTTTTCAGTTTTAGAAAACAGTTATTTTTCAGCTTTTGAGAAAAACATTTTTTTCCAACTTTTGAAAAGAGGTGTTTTTTCAGTTTTAGAAAACAACATTTTTTTTTCAATTTTTGAGAACAGTTATTGTTCAGTTTTTGAAAACAGCATTTTTACAGTTTTTGAAAAGATTTTTTTTCAATAAATTTTTCATTTTATATAGAAACCGTTTTGTTAGATAAAATAAATGATCATTTTTTATTTAGAATTCAATTATACATCAAATTATGCCGTTTCATTAAATATAAATAAATAGATAAAAATAACGTTTGGGTTCCTGTGATAATTAATCTCTCTCTCTCTCTCTCTCTCTCTCTCTCTCTGTGTGTGTGGGTGGAACAAAATCTTAATTTTGTAAAAAGATATATTTTGGAAATCAGTAACCTTCTGTTGGAAAGTTTCAGCCCTCTGCTACCTAGCTTTGGAATTACCTACCTCTCTTACTTCTGTTATGTCATATAACCTTCATTCATTCAAAAAGCATTAGATCAACAAGCTGAATTATTTTCTCCCCTTTTCCTACGGTTCTGGGCAACAAATATACACCAGGTTAGCCTCTTATTTCCAGTGTGATTATACATCATCATCATCATCATCTCCTACGTCTATTGACGCAAAGGGCCTCGGTTAGATTTCGTCAGTCGTCTCTATCTTGAGCTTTTAAATCAATACTTCTCCATTCATCATCTCAGACTTCACGCCTCATAGTCTTCAGCCATATAGGCCTGGGTCTTCCAACTCTTTTAGGGCCTTGTGGAGCCCAGTTAAATGTTAGGTGAACTGATCTCTTTTGGGAAATGCTAAGGACATGCTCAAACCATCTCCATCTACCCCTCACCATGATATCATCCACATTATTATTATTATTATTATTATTATTATTATTATTAGCTAAGCTACAACCTTAGTTGGAAAAGCAAGATGCTATAAGCCCAAGGGCTCCAACAGGGAAAAAGAGCCCAGTGAGGAAAGGAAACAAGGAAATAGATAAACGATATAAGAAGTAATGAAAATTAAAATAGAATATTTCAAAAACATTAACAACTCGAGTAATCTCTCTTATAGTTTCATGTCTAGTCCTTCGTGCCATTTATTTCCCAATATACAACTATCTCAAAAATATACAATAGTCTCAAAATATAATAGACGAGGTTCAAAAGAATTTTTTTCTTTTTTTTTTCTTTTTTTCACACTGAATATATTTTTACCCCAGACTCAAGTAATTGGAACCTGATTGAAAGTTGCAAGAGCAGAAAATTGGAGTTTAACTTGACGTGTCTTCGATGACACCAACCGGAAGTTGAAGACTTATTTTCTAATGAGAAACATTAACTTTGAAATATTAATTTTTACCTGTGGGGAAAATATGCAGCCATTTAATTTCGCGATACATTTGTATTGGAAAGCTTCGGTGCATTCCTTTCTAATCATTTGTGGGTGGATGTTTTTAACGATCTTTTGTGGTAATTTAACTTAGCGTATTACAATGAAATTTCTTATTTCTGATTAACTAATTAACTAATTACCTCCGCCAACGAAGTTGGAAGTAGGTTATGTTTTCGCCCCTGTTTGTGTGTTTGTTTGTGAACAGCTTCCCGGCCACAATTTCAACAGTAGAGTAATGAAACTTGCAGGAATTAACTGTTATTTAAAAAGCTGGGATTTTTAAAATTTGGAAGGTCAAGGTCAAAGGTCAAGGTCACTGTCAGGCAAAATGTCCAATTCACGTAATCTGCCATAAGCTTGGACATCGTTGTCACAGAGACTTCAAACTTTGTTCATATTTGAGTGTGTGAAAATCCACGCGATTTAATACAAGTTAAGGTCAAAGGTTAAGGTCAAGGTCGAGCAAAAGGTCGAGAAATAAGTTGCCGCGTCGGAGGTCAGTGCTCTACTGGGTACCCCCCTAGTTTTTAATATACTCTATTTAATTATATAAATCTCTCATATTATTTTTAGTTATTATTTCCATCTTTTTCGATAATTTATTTATTGGTGTCCATTAGACTTCATTTCCTAATGGACATCATATTTTTGCTAGTTTTATATATAATGTATTAATAGTTTTAGACCAAATTATGTGAAATTTATTGTCCTAATTATGTGTTTTTTTTATTGAAATTCTTGATACTTTTGATAACTATATACATATATTTTTGGACAATAACCTATTTTTTTTTAGGAATCTCCAATTAATAAAGATTAAGATAGACAATTTTTAGATGTTTTTCATAAAAAAGACATTAGCATTTAGGAATATGATTATCTTTATTATTTTTTCTATTTTATAATTCAGAATGATAGTTTTGGAAATAATTGTTTAATAATTCCCTTATATATTGTGATTTATTTTCCCAACACTTGGATGTAATTTCAAAATATTTTAGGTTATAATCAACTTTTTGGGGGAAGGAGGGTTTTCGGTGGAAGTCGCATAGAATACAATGTACTAAGTATTTTTAATAAATTTCCTATAATATTTGGATAATATTCACGAATGAAAATAATCTCAAAGGGAAATATTCTCAATTTCTCTTTATTTTAGGAAAATCATTATCCAATTTGAATTGAAGTTTAGAATGTAGGCTACTAGATGGCTCTGCATGTATATAGATCTGGTTATTTTGACCCAT
>NC_090756.1:12782146-12792146 GCF_036898095.1 Palaemon carinicauda | reverse complement strand
GTTTTTTTATGTTAATGACATATATTTTATTTTACTGAAAATTAGTTTTTTATGTTAAAGATATATATTTCATTTTTTCTGAAAATCAGTTTTTATATTAATGATATATGATTTATTTTTATGAAAATTAGTTTTTTTATGTCAATGATACATTTTTTATTTTTCTGAAAATCAATTATAATCTGAACAAGTGTTAATGTCCTTATCTCAGTTGGTAGCGTCCATGCCTGTTGATCGCTAGACTGTAGTTCGAGTCTCGCTCAAACTCATTAGTTCCTTCGGTCGCTGTAACCTCACCGTCTTTGTGAGCTAGAGATTGGGGGTGTGTAGGGGGGAGCATATGGGTCTACCTGCTGAGTCATCAGCAGCCTCTGCCAGGCCCTCCCTGGTCCTAGCTTGGATGAGAGGGGGCTTTTGTGCCGATCATATGTACATATGTCAGTCTCTAGGGCATTGTCCTACTGACTAGAACAATGTGACTGTTCCTTGCCTCTAAAGGTCAACACCTGGCATTTTAAAACTTCTAGGCTCTGTTTTAAAGTTTAAAGGCCACTCATGAATGGCAGAGACAAGGGACAGTGACATTGCACTATCAAGCAGGACAATGCCCTAGAGACTGACCATATATGCATATCATTAGCACCCAAGCCCCGTCTCCATCCAAGCTAGGACCAAGGAGGGCCAGGAAATGGCTGCTGAGGACTCAGCAGCATTGATAACATTAACATACATATATATCCTCCACTTGTAAGTTTCTGAATAAATATATCCTCCCTTTAGGGAGCTGATCAAACTATTGTTATATCTTTACTCTGAATATATATAAATTACTATATATATATATATATATATATATAGATATATATAGATATATATATATATATATATATATATTATTAAACAATCTGTAGAAGTCCGTCCATACCCCTTATTTGGTGTTTGCATTTTCATTGAACATTAACTTAGTTTTACTCATATTAATTTTCAGTCCTACATTTATAATTTCTCTATTTAAATATTCTATCATCTTTTGCTATTCCTCCCATGATTCACTAAACACAACTATGTCTTCTGCAAATCTTAAGTTGTCCTGTATTCCCTTAAGATATGATCGCTCATTTATGTCATTTTACTGAAGACTTTTTCCGGTAATAATATGATTTATTAACTTGGCATTTATTGCTACATTAAATCCTGGATTTATGGGATAAAGAAGACCCTGGTATAAAAGGTGGGGATTTATGAGGTTATAATCCCCTTGGGGATTACTTATTTCAGTCTTTTAATAAGAAATAGATTTTAGTGTTGGATTCAACTGTTGAATTACTTACTTTTTCTGTCTGTGTCAAGACAATAATTCATTTTTTATTTTTTATCGCTATCTTTTACATGACATTGAAATAGTACAGAACATCTGGAAGACAGTTAAGAATTATAACAATCTTACTATTTCATAAGAGCCAATTTCCCCTTTAACGACTCCCTATTTCCTATTCTATCACAGCATATTTTCCAATTTATTACACCCCATTTCAGGGAGGGCCTACTTCGGGTCTTTAGGCAAACCAAACTTCGATTACTGGAAACTTCACTGTGAGAATTCCTCTACCATTTCGTTATACAGATGGATAACCCTTTTCAACCTTCGGTGGGGGTTAGAGCCCCCTGCGTCGAAGTTGGAAATGGAGCGGAGGGGGTCAAGAATGAAAATTTTCCAAAAGTGACCTCAAAAGTGACACTGCATATAGCAGGTCATAGCAGGTATAAAAGTTTCTTAAAATATGTTATTTTCCCTTGTTTCCTCTCCTCACTGGGCTATTTTCCTTGTTGAACGCCCCTGGGCTTATAGGATCCTCATTTTCCACCTAAGGTTGTAGCTTAGCAACTAATGATGATAAAAGGTAGAATTGTTTGGTTTGAGTTCCAGTTTCATCACAATAGACGCTCCACCAGAACGTCAGCCAGGCAAGCCCAACCCTCAGCTGTGGTGCCCAGCCACCGGCTGTGGTATCGCCAGTAAACAACTTAAACTCACGGCCCCAGGCTGGGATCGATCTGCTGCCATGTGAATGTGAGGCGAGCATGTTACCACTGTACTAGCTAGGAGGCTATATAGGCCTATATTGTTTAAAACATGTGCTCAAGGAACCCTGATTAAAGGTTTAAAGTCCGCCTCATGAATGGCAGAGGCAAGGGTCAGTGACAATCCCCTAAAGATTGACCATATACACCTATGATCAACGCCCAAGCTCCCTCTCCCTACAAGCTAGAGCAAGGGAGAATCAGGCAATGGCTGCTGATGACTCAGCAGGTAGACCTATGGGCTTCTCCAGAACCTCCATCCTTAGCTAACAAGGACATATATATATATATATATATATATGTGTGTGTGTGTGTGTGTGTGTGTGTGTATTTATATACAGGTGTGTATCCGTAATATATATATATATATATATATATTATATATATATATAGATATGTATATATATAGATAAATATATATAGATATATATATATATATATATTTATATATATACATGTGTGTATGCAGAAAATAAAAAATCTAATATCATTGCCATACCAATGTAGTTCTACAGAGAAAAAAAACAGATTATGAACGCATAAATCTTTCACATTGATCGTCAGTGACAAAAAAGCTAAGCCCTTAAAATCAATCAAGATCCCTAGCCATACAATAGCCTCCAGCCTTGCAGTAACATAAACCGCTTTACGACCCTACAGCTCAGTACCTACTGCTGAGTACCGCCAAGAGAAAAGTACCCCATTTAGTATACGTCTCGCGATGCCTCCGAGAAACAATAGCACATCTCATCTTCAGCACCTCGTAAGCGAAGTCATTTGTCCTCGAAGGAGGAGATCAAATCCTCGCCCGATGCATAAGGAAGCACCTCAGCTGAGGACTCTTATGATCGAAGGACAGTTTGGGATTCCTCGGGAGGCGACGCGCGTGAGGCAAATGTTGGCGGTTTGGTGTTTGTGGCTATGGGATCCTTGATGTTTTTCAATGATTTTTCGCCTCTTTTACGATATTCGATGATATTCAACGTCATTGATGAACAGGATTTTCTGTTTATAGTCCTTACCGATCTAGATAGTTTAGCTTCCTTGACTTATGTTTTTTGGCAGCATATAAGGTTGAAAATCCTCTTGAAACGATTGGATATCCGTCGATTATTATTATTATTATTATTATTATTAGTAGTAGTAGTAGTAGTAGTAGTAGTAGTAGTAATTAGAAATCAAGTCCTTTAAATCACTGTTGTAAACACATCCTCCTACGAAGATCCTACAAGCTTCTCAGACTTAACTCCACATCTCCTCTGAACACAATTCAATTGTAGGAGGTCAGCTTAGGTCAAGAGGAAAGAGGGAATTAAAGACTTCACCTGGTCAATAAAAGCTTTTCCTTCCTGAAAGGGGTCGCATGTTTACTCAGGACCAAAGGCAATTTAATGGTGATCCCAAGTCATGTAAGATTCGGTAGTCTCCAAATTGAATATAGACAAGGGGAAGTGAAGAAACTGTTCGTCTTTCATCATTGATGCTATAATTGTTATATATATATATATATATACTAATATATATATATATATCGTCGGCGCCCACTCGTGTCCGAGTATTGGGTTCTGTCGTTAGCCATCAGCCTCCTATCTGTGAGGTGGGTGCTTATGCCTGATGTGGCTGTTAAGTCCTAGTCTGTGGTGGAAGGGTCGCGGACAGTGTTCACAAGGGAGGGTAGGTGGTGGGCAGGGCTGTTCTAATCGCTCTCTCCTTCCTTCTCTCCTCCTAGCCTCCTCATTTTGTCTCCTCCTCTCCTCGAAGTCCACGGTGCCATGGTGTACTGTACTCCTCCAGGTTTTCCTGTCCCTGGCTGTTTCTTCCCATGAGGAAGGATCGATGTCAGCTAGAGCCAGGGTGCGCTTTAGTTAATCTTTATAGCGCATTTTCGGGGCTCCTCGTGGTCTGGTGCCCTGGGTCAGTTCTCCGTAGATATATATAATATATATAATATTATATATATATATATATATATATATCAGTTTTGAATTAAAAGCATTAACCCAAAGTTTTGATAATTAACTCAAAAGGATAGTAAGATAAATTATTAACCCTTTTAAGGGCACGTAGCTTATCCGGATACATTTTTCACTATCTCTCCAAGTCTAGTGATGATACCCAGTCTGTTATCTATGCAGATAACTGATTCACCAATACTAGCCTCGTGGAGCACGCCAAGAATCATTTTAGTTGCATATATGTGGGCATTGTAAGGACCAAAATGATTGGTTATCCTGTGCTCACATCTGTCAATGAAATGGACAAGATAGTGGTTAGTGGTTCCGAGAGGGAAGTATGTAGCTTTTGTCAGATGTCGGGGTGGCCCCAACCAATTCAGTGCTTCTTCTCCATAAGCAGAAGAGTATAGGGTCATTATACCACACCAAGGAGTACAATCAGAAAATGTGTGGTACCAACAAGAATGACGTGCTGTCCCACCTCTACAAACGCCAGGCTATGTATAGGGCAGTAACAGTAGTCTATGGTCTTTTCTCTGCAGCCATCCCTGCTAAAGAGAAGCATTTATGTTCCTAATCTGGTAGCTGAATCGATAGAACTTCAGAAGTTCAACTTGCAGCAAAAGGTTTTTCATTTTGAACATTAAGATATAAGTCTCTTTGCTTTAATGTTGTTACTGTTCTTGAAATATTTTATTTGAATTGTTCATTATTTCTCATATAGTTTATCTATTTACTTATTCCCTTTCCTCAGTCGGCTAATGTTCCCTGTTGGAGCCCTTGGTTATAAAGCATTCTACTTTTCCAACTAGGGTTGTGGCTTAGCTTGTAATTATATATATATATATATATTATATATATATGTATTATATATATACATATAAATACACGTATATATATATACATATGAATACACGTATATACATATATATATATATACATATGAATACACGTATATACATATATATATATACATATATATACATACATATATATATATATATATATATAATATATATATATATATATATATATACACATATGAATACACGTATATATATATATATTATATGTATATATATATATATATATATATACATATGAATACACGTATATATATAATATATATATGTATATATATATATGTATGTATGTATGTATGTATGTATGTATGTATAGATGACGAGTATCTCCTTTCCTTTCCCACCACCAAATCAATTGCCAATGCATCGAGTCGACAAAGACAGACAACGAAAGGCTAATCAGTAACAAACTGTATTAATGACGTCAATGGAACAAGGACCAAGAAGCGAATTACTCTCCCTCACAATTCCCCAATGGAAGGATTCCCCAATGGAGGATTTCCCCAATGGAGGAATTCCCCTCCGGTTGGGGGAAATCGTCGAACGTTTTAGCTTCAGCTAATGCAATCACCAGCAGAGACCAGCTGATGAGGAAATGGTACGAGAATTTATCCCGCTTTGCAGTGTGCTCTTTCTTTTCGCCTGGAAACGTTTTGGGGTGGAAATGTTTGGGGTCTTAATGTTTGGGGATATCAAACGTTTCATCTTTTCGAGTGGAAACGTTTGGGTGTGGAAATGCTTTTGGGTCTTAAAGTCTTGGGATGTCAAACATTTTTTTCGAGGGGTTCACATTTTTGGGTCTTAAAGTTTTGGGATAACGTTTTGGATTGTACAGTAGATGTCGTAGGATGTAAACGTCTTGCGGTGAAAATATTTTTGGGTGAAAACGTTTTGGAGTGTAAATATTATGGGTGTAAACATTTTGGAGTGTAAACGTCTTAGGGTGTAAACATTTTGGAGTGTAAACGTCTTAGGGTTTAAAAATTTTGGGGTCGAAACGTTTTGGGATGTAAATATTTTGTGGCGGAAACGGTTTGCAGTGTAAACAATCTTAGGGTGTAAACGTTTTGGGGTGTAAGCATTTGGGGTGGAAACGTTTTAAAGTGTAACATTATGGGGAGGGAAAAGTCTTGGGGTGTAAACATTTTGAGTGGAAACGTCCTGGAATGTAAATATCATGGGGTTGGTAGGTAAATCTTGAGGTGTAAATATTTTGGGGTGTAAACGTCCTTGGAGTGTAAAGGTTTTGGTATGGAAACATCATGCAGTCTGTAAACGTTTTGGGATTCAAATATTTTAGCATTTAAACATCTTGGGTTGGTAACGTTTTTCGGTGGACGCGTTTTTTAAATGCTAACAACTATGCAGGAATGAAGAAATTTATGTTACTTCAACCTTAATTTAATTACCAAATAATTGAATTAGCCCTTGAAATATAATCAATACCGAGAATAGTAATGTATTCAATTCAGTCTGTTTTGATTTTTTAAAACAGAAATAAGTTTCTTTGAATCTAAATATTATATTTTTTTCAGAAAATCAAAACAGTCTGAATTGAATACATTACTCTTCTCGGTATGGATTAGATTTCAAGGGCTAATTCAATTATTTGGTAATTAAATTAAGGTTGAAGTAACAAATTTCTTCATTCCTGCATAGTTGTTAGCTTCATTAAACCAACCTTAGATTCTTTACAATCCAACTTGAAAAAAAGGAAATCAAAGGCTACATCAGAGAGATGAAAAAACCGGAGGGAGACTTAGGGGGAACTCCAGTAATCATTAAAAAAATAAATAAATCCGCTCGGGAGAAAGATCTCCGGTGGATTTGCGGATTTTCTACCACAACTCTCTGATCTCACATCACTTTGAGCTATGCCGGGCGGAAATGGAAAAGGTAATCAATGCTAGCTTTGAAATGATCTTTTCAAAGAGAATGAAAAGCTAGTTGGTGGTAAAAAAGAAAACGTTTCAAACATTTCATTAGGAATTATCTTTGTGGTGAAAGGTGTGATTGAGTTTACCTGCGATAAAAAAATCGTTTGGGATGAGTTTTATTGCGATGGATCGTTTTATTGGGTTTGCTTGTGGAAAATTGAGTTATTGAGTTTGCTGGGAAAGCGATCTATTGACTTTGAGCTCATGGGACAATGTTTATTAGAGTTTTACGTGGTAAACGTTTACACTTTGTTGGGTTTCCATTAACGTCTTTGTGATTTCATTTGTTAAAAGGCCTGAATTTCCTTACGATAAAACGTTTTGGTCTCTGAATTTACTTAGGGAAATATTTCATTTACTTTTAATGTGTTAAAACTATTCATGAATATTCTCAACATTTCACTTAGCTTCTTTTAATAAAACGTTAACTAAGTTCCTTATTGCGAAACTTTTATCAAGAGTCTTCTAGGATAATTTTATTAAATTTCATTGAGGGAAGAATCTTAAAACTAAATGGTTTTTATTCATTTTGTTTATGAGTACACTAGCAGGATTTAGCTAAGAAAATACGATTTTACTTCATTATAATCAACACCCAATCTTTGTAGAGTTGTTGTGGAATGTAATATATTATTCGAATGTGAGAGAGAGAGAGAGAGAGAGAGAGAGAGAGAGAGAGAGAGAGAGAGAGAGAGCACCTGGTTAGTCCACGACTTTCTTCATTATAGTTAAAACCTGATGTTTATAAAGGTGTTTGTGGAATGTAATATATTATTCGGAATGAGAGAGAGAGAGAGAGAGAGAAGAGAGAGAGAGAGAGAGAGAGCGCACTGATTAATCCTTTTGAGGGTCTTCAGGATGTAAGCAAATTCCAGAAAGTTGTTACGTAAATACTAGCAAGATTTGAATTTGCAACTCAGATACGTAATTAAACAAATTACATGCAAGTTACTTCTTCTTTTTCTTCTTCTTCTTCTTCTTCTTCTTCTTCTAGAAAAAGAAAAAATTCACAAAAGTAATTTCTTACTTTTAGTAAATCAAATAAACTCTTCTGCGAGGTGAACAAAAGTGGGCTGGTCTCTGCTTGGTTGGGTGACCGCAAAGAACAGGTTAGCACTGTTGGCTCATAAGCCATTTGAACTTCTAAGGTGTAGAGCGTGAGACATGCAGCTTCACTCTACTAATATTTGTTTAAAATTGGGTAAATAATACACCCATATACATACATATATATATATATATATATATATATATATGTATATACTATATATATATATATATGTATATAGATATATATATATATATATATATATATATACAAATGCATCTTCTTTTGACCTCATTAATCCCACTATAAATCTGGGTCGGCGTTCGAGTCACCTTTCCCCAATATATATCTATTCCTGAAACTTTCAGGAGTAATTGTTATATCGAGACGTGGAAATGACTCAATTTTAAAAATCCTAGGTCAAAGGTCAGAGGTCAAGGTCGAGCAAAAGGTCGACCGATTTAACAATAACCTTAACCGCAAGTTCGCACATGGTTATCACACAGATTTCAAATACGCCTACGGTCTAAATTGATTTTGGGAATGGCAAGCTGGTTTAGAGAAATAAGTGACGGAGGTCTGCACTCTCACAGTGTTTTCCTATGTAATCACTCTGCCTAGATTCCCCAAATACCTTAACCATTTCTATTGTTATCTCTGACTTTCATGATGCTCTGTTACTTTTCCTTTATTTATTCATGGTAATTTTTACTTTACCTTCGCGATTTTTGCTATTGGTCCTTCTACTAGAGGAGCTATTTCCGGTTTTTTCACGCTATTTCTCAATGTTTAATGATGAAAATTACTCTATCTATTGTATATATATATATATATATATATATATACATATATGTATGTATAATTATATTAATATATATATATATATATATAATATATACACACACACATATATATATATACACACACATATATATATATGTGTGGGCATCACATACCATCCACCCCGCTCCCCCCTCCTAAACCCACACAGTCAATTTTCTTTTCTATAAATATAATCAATCTGTAATTCCTTAAAAAAAAAAAATTTTAAAACCAAAAATCTTTATCCTCAAAATTTGTTATAAATTAAATCTCAAAGCATTGGGGCATTAGACATTTTACAATGAATTGGCATTTCTGTGAATTGAAACTCCCGACCTTAATAGAAACATCTCAAAATCACCTTCAGCCCCCCCCCCTCTCTCTCTCTCTCTCTCTCTCCCCCCTCGTGTTGATAAAGGCATCGGATATCAACAATCGCGTACCAAAATGTAAAGGAAGCGAGAGAGAGAGAGAGAGAGAGAGAGAGAGAGAGAGAGAGAGAGAGAGGAGAAGGAATATTAATTGAAAGGGCCCCAGTGAATCCTGTTTTGATTCAGCATCTCCCATCTTGTGCTGTTTTCTTTTTGGAATTATATTGAATCGGAATAGAAAAAAAAAAAACATTCTTTTCGTTTTTTCTTATAGATATTATTTATATTTTTCCTATTTGAGATATTTAGAATCTTTTTGGTCACTATAATCCTTTGGATTATTATGAAGAATATATTTTAATCTGTGCTTATGCTTCATCACTCGGGCACACTAATCACTCTAATTTCTCTCTCCTTGTTTTTGTTAAAGTTTTTATAGTTTATATAGGAATTATTTATTCTAATGTTGTTTTTTACTTTTCTTAAAATATATTTTCCCTCGTTTCCTTTCCACAGTGGACTATTTCCCTGTTGGAGCCCCTGAGCTTATGGCATCCTGCTTTTCCAACTAGATTGTAGTTTAGCAAGTAATAATAATAATAATAATAATGCCACCCACTGTGAATAAAAGCATGGATTGCTCTTTAAAAGCATATCATTTTTATAGTTGCTTTTCTTAGTGGCGGTAATTTATCAATTTCACACATCGTCAATTATCATGATTCAGAAATGGCTTAAGACAAGATGACTCTTACTATTATTACTTACGCCAACGAAGTTGGAAGGAGGTTATGTTTTACCACTTTTTTGTGTGTTTGTTGGTTTGTGTGTGTGTTTATTTGTGAACAGCTTCTTAGCCACAATTTTAATCGTAGAGTAATGAAACTTGCAGGGATTATCTGTTATGTAAAAACCACAAAAT
>NC_090756.1:12769915-12781646 GCF_036898095.1 Palaemon carinicauda | reverse complement strand
CAATGTATGCATTAGTCATTGCTCTCTCTCTCTCTCTCTCTCTCTCTCTCTCTCTCTCTCTCTCTCTCTCTCTCTCTCTCTCTCTGATTTGAATATGAGTGGGGACGTGAAAGCAATGTATGCATTAGTCATTGCTCTCTCTCTCTCTCTCTCTCTCTCTCTCTCTCTCTCTCTCTCTCTCTCTCTCTCTTTGATTTGAATGAGTGGGGACGTGAAAGCAATGTATGCATTAGTCATTGGTCTCTCTCTCTCTCCCTCTCTCTCTCTCTCTCTCTCTCTCTCTCTCTCTCTCTCTCTCTCTCTCTCTCTCTCTCTGCATGTTCCTGCTAACAGGGAGGAAAGGTATTAATTCAGCAAACCTTGCTCAGACTGACTGTCTGTCTGTCTGTCTGTCTGTCGGTACTCAAGAATAGTGTACTATGACCTGGATAAATCTCATTCCAGTTCGTATTTTTCCCTTTCCAAATCTTTCGAGTTTCTAGACTTTTGTTTTATGCTTAAAATAAACCTAAAAGATTATTTTTATTTTTTACTATTTGCTGCATTGATGACCATTGTTGCTGTAACGCCAGTTTGGATATATGAATCACTCCTTACCTGGAGGTAGCGTCCTTGCCTGGTGATCGCCAGACTGGGGTTCGAAACCCACTCAATCTCGTTAGTTCCTTTGGTCGCTGCAACCTCACTCTCCTTGTGATCTAAGAATGGCTGGGGGGTTGGAGGAGCCTATAGGTCTACCTGCTGAGTCTTCAGCAGCCATTACCTGGCTCTCCTTGGTCATAGCTTGGGTACAGAGGGGGCTTGGGGGCTGATCATATGTAATATGGTCAGTCTCTAGTGCTTTAATGGTTTTTTTTTCTTTAAATCACCCACTCAAGTAGAGAAAGTAAAATTTGCTTAAAAAAGAAAAACTAGTTGTAACTCGTAATGCTATAGAAGTAAATTGTAAAATAAATGTTTTGTCAAGAAAAAGATATAAGTATAACTAAGAATTTAATTAAAAGTAAAAATAATTGTGTAAAATCCCCTCTTTTTTTATTTAAACAGTAGAATCCTGATTGTACATAAATTGAAATGAAAACTGACATTGTTTTGTCAAGAAAACTGCTGTTTTACCACAAAATTATATGGACATGAAAAATCCCTTTGTTTCAAAATGAACTTTTGACATAACATAATAAAAGTTAAATATGATACAAAAGCAATTGAGTTTTAGCAATGGATAAATATTTTCAACAAAATGAAAATGCTTTGTACGTCCCACTACCGAAACAATAACCAACAGCTTATTCGGTTGAAATGATTGAGTATAAATCTCTCTCTCTCTCTCTCTCTCTCTCTCTCTCTCTCTCTCTCTCTCCATCCAATAGAAACTTAGCATTTACGTTTGGTTGAAATGATGGGATATTTTTCAGTTTCTCTTTCACTTTCACAATTGCCACTCAACAATTAACTGACTGACGTCCAGGTACATAGCTTAATTTCAGCATTCTGGAGAGAGAGAGAGAGAGAGAGAGAGAGAGAGAGAGAGAGAGAGAGAGAGAGAGAGCTATAACAATATCATCCAACTTCTTTTAGTAGACTTCAGAAGACGAACTCACGCCAGCTAATTTTTGCAACTAATAGAAACCTTGAGAGACAAATATCTCACTTGGCTGTAACCCCCCTGGGGCACATACCCCTCTCCCCCTCCCCCTCCCTCTACCGCTTCCCATATTTCCCCCTCCCCCTCAAAAATGATAAATACCATCTGAACAACTTATCTGACGGACATGAAGGAATTCGAGATGACAGTGCCATCTATCATCTGAAAAGCTAATTACAACGACGACTTTCTCCTTTCTGGTGTTTGGTCTGGAAGAAGAAAAGTAATAAAAAATAAGAAACAAGATAAATAAATAAAAATAAAAAAGGAAGAAGGGAAAAAGACAGGTGGAGAATATTTGAGAAAACGTTACAGTTATGAATGAGATTGTCAACAGCGCTTGTAAAACTCCTGACCTTTACAAATCGTTGCTTTTGTGTCAAGGGAAAATTGGATCTTTTCTTTCTGGAGGTGTTTTCGAAAGAAGAAGCATTTGTTAGACTGATCGTTTTTCTTTTTCTTCAAGTTTTATCTTTTAGATGAGGAGGGAAGCGTTTGGATCGCCTTTGCTAGGTCCGTGGTATAAGCCTAGAAGCCTTCAAAATAAGGTGTGGGGGGTCGCAGTGGCATCCTCTAAGGATAACTGATTCCATATATATATATATATATATATATATATATATATATATATATATATATATATATATAAAACAACAACAACATTAGAAACCGTTTCTAGTCCACTGCAGGACAAAGGCCTCAGACTTCTCCTTATTGATGTATGGAGATTGGTTATTTTTACCACCACGATGGCCACTGCCAATTGATTATTGTAGGAGATTTTTGTCTGATCGCTCACAGTAAACCGCCCTAGTATGAATATCCCAGACTATTACAGCTATTCACCACATTTTGGTATACCAACTCAGAAAGGACACACGCCCATACAGTATATATATATATATATATATATATATATATATATATATATATATATATATATATATAATCATCTTTATGTTAATTGTAAAATTATGTTTCTTTAAATTATTTTGAGTTTGATATTCCATATATATTTCAATTTAACATATAATATAGTTACTCGAGAAAATTGTGTTTCAATAAACAGAAAAAAAGAAACATTAATAACAGGAATTGCAGAGGTCTTCAATAGGCCCATTCATATAGTTTATGAAAGAAATCCGAATAAATCCACAAACATATATGGATTACTTAGTCATTCAACATTGTTTCTATGGATTTACATAAAATACCATCAAAGGACTGGAGTCTTAAACGTTATATCATTTTGAGTGTATGATAAAGTCTGGATCAACAAAATACATCATACAATAAAGCATGCAATATTGTATGTCTGCATGCATGTATATGTGCACAGTACTGTGCGCATGTATGCATGTATGTTTGCATTCCTGTGCATGTGCTAAATACGTATCTCTGATTGATAAATATTCATAAATTCACTGAGAGAGAGAGAGAGAGAGAGAGAGAGAGAGAGAGAGAGAGAGAGAGAGAGAGAGAGAGAGAGAGAGAGTACCATTCGCTGGGGGAAATGGTTGGACTAGAAAGGGAGTCAATTACTGTCTCACTGGTCACAGGAAGCAATCAGAGAGAGAGAGAGAGAGAGAGAGAGAGAGAGAGAGGCTGTATTTCTCACTATCATATTGCTAGCGGTTCTAATTAATCAAACTAATTTGATATATGTGGCTGATGTTGGCCTCCCGAGATAGGCTGATATGACATTTAGTGGGTATCTAATCTCACCAAGGGGTTCACAACCCTATTTTGTAGTTTTCTGCTTCAAGGTATGTTGCAATAGTATTTCTTAATACCTAGAGAGAGCCTTTTCATTACTGATATTTTCTAGAATCTGTACTTAAGAACAAAGAACAGTTCTACTTCTAACATGGAAAAACTTATTTTGAGAAAAGGATTTTTAAAAACACTATTATTGTTCTTAACCTTCTCTTGTAGTTTTTCCTTATTTCCTTTCCTCACAGGGCAATTTTTCCCGTTGGAGCCCCTGGGTTTATAGCATCCTGCTTTTCCAAATAGGGTTGTAGCTTAGCAAGTGATAATAATAATAATAATAATAATAATAATAATAATAATAATAATAATAATGCTAACAGAGAATAATTATTATTGTTCTTAATTTCTGTAGTTTTTCCTTATTTCTTTTCCTCGCTGGGCTATTTTCCCTGTTGGATGCCTTGGGTTTATTGCATCCTGCTTTTACAGCTAGGGTTATAGCTTAGCAAGTAATAATAATAATAATAATAATAATAATAATAATAATAATGCTAACAGAGAATAACTATATTTTTATATTAATATAAAAACAACGAAGCTTTATGAAAATAGGTAAAAACGAAGGTTTTACTACAAAAAAGATAATAATATTGTAAAAATTATGCAGGAAAGCATTGCATAATCAGCACTTTCAATTTCAAATGGCACACAGCCAATTCATTTCTTCTAAAACATCCGCCAATCCAGACTAAAAACATGCTGCCTCTCACTACATCCTCTACAGCTAAAATGCAAATTCCGGAATATATATGCCTCTTCAATGTCAAAAGGTGGCATTGAATAAATACATATTCATGAGGTGGAAGCTATTACGATGTTCCAGACTACATCTCATACAATGTATTCGTAATGGGAGGATTTGCACTTGGAATACAATATTGATTCCCGTCGCCGATTCCCACGGTATGTTGGGAGTAATATTTTGTATCACTGAATAGACTAAGAGCTAAATTTAAAGCTCATGTTCCCACTTGGAATACAGTATTGATTCCCGTCTGCGATTCCCATGTTGGAATATTTTATTTTGATTGTTCACTCTTCTTTTGTAGTTTGTTTATTTCCTTCTTTCCTTTCCTCATTGGGCTACTTTTTCCTTGTTCGAACCCTTGGGCTTATAGCATCTTGCTTTCCCAACTAGGGTTATAGCCTGGCTCGTAATAATCATAATAATAATATTAATATTAAAAATAATAATAATGATAATAATAATAATAATAATAATAATAATAATAATAATAATGGTACTAATAATAATAATGATGATACCAATACTACTACTACTACTACTACTACTACTACTACTACTACTAATAATAATAATAATAATAATAATAATAATAGTCGAATCTTTCAAAATAAAAGATTGAAATGAAATAGGAATAAAAACAAGACAAAATTTCTAATTAAATAGAAAAAATGAATCTTAATATCCCCTTCCCGAATCCTTTTACCAAAGAAAGAATTATTAGATACTCTCTCTCTCTCTCTCTCTCTCTCTCTCTCTCTCTCTCTCTCTCTCTCTCTCTCTCTCTCTCTCTCTGAGAACAGTAATTTACGCTCGCTTCGGAAATAATTAACTCTAATTCGTGTTACATTTCAATTAATTTCTTTTTGTAGTATTCTGGTCTTCTGGTGATACTTGCTTAATTGTAAATTTCCTTTTTTTGTTATTTGGAGTTACAATTGAGGTATTGCCTTGTGTAATGTTTCCGGTGTGAGGATTTGAGTAAATTTATGTATGTATGTATGTATGTATGTATGTATAAATATTTGTTTATATGTAAACTTCATGTGTATATACTGTATATTGTATGTATGTATATGTGAAGATGTCCTTGATTTAGTTAGCAATAACTTCTTAATTAGTCTAGTATCTTACCTCTTCCTTTAGTTTAATATTAATTGAATTTCTCTCAGGAGTTTACATAAGCAAAGTTTCGTGGGTGAGGGATACGAATGCTGGTTTCTTTCTTTACTAGACATAAAAAGGGGTTTGAACAGGCACTTACAAGCAGTCAAAAACAAAAGCGTGGTTTCTACATTAACACTTAGTGATGAACTCAGACGTCTTGACACTGGCTGGAGAATTTGGTGAATCCTGGTTTAGTTAGGCCTAAACGTCATCTATAGGCCTACTGTCGTCGCTGAAGTATAAGCCTTCGTCAGGTGTTGGGAAGGCTGGCGCGAAGTTCTAGACACGCCTTGGTCACTCGGGGACGTCACGCCTCTCGGTCGCTCTGGGACGTCTCGCCAAACGCACTCACAGACACTCAGGTGCGGGCGTAGTAACTTTGTTCGTCGTCCTTCGTTCTCAGGGGTAATTGTTCCCCTGTAATTTCGCGGCTGCTTTAGTATTCTACGTAATCGCCGTCCCTCAATTTGGTATAAGCAGCCGCCATGTGTTGTCGTCAAGGAGACCCGGCAGGTTAAGTAGGTCGTTAGACCTATTATACAGAGTGACTACTAGGAAGAGGGCGAGATGCCGTCTTCTCGTTGCTTATATATGGTCGTCCTGGGCGTGTCAAGCTATCCTTAATCACGTGACTTTTTCCCGGCTTCCACGTCTCATTCGTCTATGTTCCGTTCGACATTCAAGAACGGATCCTGTCGTTTGGGGGGGTTGTTTACGGGAAAGAACCCTGGAGTCAGCGAAATTAGTTGAAAACATCCTACCTAACTCCCGTTCACTCTCCTGTCTCTCCACAACTCTTTCTATATCTTTACAATTACTACTAACTGCATTTGTCTCCTCATTTCTTATTAATTAACAAAACCCACAAACAAAGACATCAATAACATACACAAACCTTCTGCATATGAAACTTACTCAAAAATAAGCATATGTCTGACACCACTCGGCCAGCTACTAGGATTCTTATAGAATCCTCACATACAACAAAACAA
This sequence comes from Palaemon carinicauda, assembly GCF_036898095.1. Classification (NCBI taxonomy): domain Eukaryota; kingdom Metazoa; phylum Arthropoda; class Malacostraca; order Decapoda; family Palaemonidae; genus Palaemon; species Palaemon carinicauda. Next base: position 12,775,324 of record NC_090756.1, on the reverse strand, counting down.
CAAACCTATTCTTTAGGTTTCCCAGTAATAACTAGTAGCAACTCATCAATCCTTTCCAATTTTCTGAAAACCAAATACTTCACCACATTATACGTTACCCACAGTAATAAGTACAATCAAAAACACATTACACACAGTCAGAAATGGTGCAACATCTTTCTTGTAAAACAGAACATAATCATTATCAAGTGGCATTGCCACATTTTCTACCACTGTTAATTTGTCTAGCTGAAAATGATTAATCTTGTTCTCGTAACTCTTTGCAATGGAAGATTGATTTAACTCATAATGCAAAAACACACTTGGTACATAATAGAGATAATCATTTATCACTACTGAGCAAGAATCTGCAAATGACTTCAAGTTTCCTAACTGAAATGTTTGAGTCTTCCCATCACAAGTAACTTCTGCATTTTTAGTACTTTGTACATAAACAAAAATCTCATTACCTAAATGTAATGCCCTGTATGGCAAAGCAAAGGTTTCAAATTTACACTCTCTCATCAACTCATAATTCTCAAAGAAAATACCTTGGATACACGGAAAATTGCTCATAGGTTGTTTAATTTGCACAAAATTGCACATGGATTGACTTTCACTTATCAACACACACTGTTCTAAATCACCTTCTTCTAAAATAATCATCAACAACTTGTTCTTATCCAATGCTAGACGAACCTTCGGATGGTTCCAAATTATTGTTGCATTTCCTATCTTAACTGGGAAAGGATGTATTGTATATAGGTCAAACAAATTCATACCCTTGAAGGGGATCAATACCAACAAATACCCTTTTGTTACTTTCACAGTTGACATTGTGTAATACCAAAATATATCTTCTAGCAAAGGCTTGGAATGGCTATTTACCATACACCAATCGATAATTTCTTTCAAAGTTTTTGGAGAAATGATAGCAGGGCTGAGTATTCCCTTTTGTGCATTTATTAGTCCGTTCACAGATTCCTTGTGATCACCAATCTCGATTTCTACTTCATGAATCAACTCAAACACTTGTTCTACGTCATCTATTTTATTAGAAACATTCACGTTAACTTGGTTAATAAATTCCACCATCTTTTTTATGTTCTCTACATTCTGATTATTATTTTCTATTAGAGTACTTATAAGATTACCCTTCTGATTAGCCCATTTCTCGATTAGTTCTACACGATCAGTCAAACCTTTTACATCGTTTTCTGTAGCCACTCCAAACAAAGCACTAAATGCACTTCCTACAAAAGGTAATAAAGATCTCTTGTTTCTTTGAGGCCTGACAATGTCTTCAATTTTACCCTGTAAATTTCTTAATACTTCTACAAAGGCAGAATCACTATGGGTTAGTATGCACTTCCGTAGTTCTTTATCTAACTGGTTCAAATGTTCTTCCCTTTCTAATATTGAATTGACATTAATTTTTACTACAGCAAAATCTGTTAACAGTTCACCTTTTCCATGATTTTGTATCAAGGCCCCACTTTTAATGTCTATTTCGCAAGTGATACCGACCACCAGGGGTAGGATCAGAAGGAAGTTTTTCCACCACTTCCTGTAGAAGTTGAGAGGACCATGGATTAGTTTTTACAACCTTCATATGATTCCAATGGGCATACCTTACATCTAAATTCTGTTCATGTATCAGCTTAAATTTATTATTCCTTTCCCTTTCTAACACTCTATAAGGACCTTCAAATTTGGGAGATACCTTTTCATTTGGTCCTTCCTTTACATGTACCTTTATATATACTTGTGAGCCTATCTTCAGGTCAGTCATGGAACTAGTTGTGTCATAGTATTTCTTATTTACCTGTTGGCCCTTTTCTAAAGATTGTCTGGTTTGTCTTATTATTTGAAAGGTTCTTTGCAGTTTCCAAGCTATATAGTCCTGGTAATCATATGTGTGCCTAGGAGGTTTTGCGTCATCTAACAATGAGTTTGGCAGTCTTTTCTGATAACCATAAAGCAAAAAGTGTGGGGTTTCTCCTACTGTCTCATTTACTGTGTTATTCAAAGTAAACTGAACGTCCTCTAACGCTAGGTCCCAATCTTCTGTAGTTGGACTAATGATAGTTCGCAGTACATCCAGTATCTTCTTATTGGCCCTTTCCACTGTCCCATTTGAACTCGGCTTATAAGGGGTTATCTCGCATTTCTTTATCTCAAAAAATTCACAAAGCTTTTTCATTACCTCACTGGTGAATTCGGGTGCATTGTCCGACAAAAGTACCTCCGGACACGAATGTCTTGTGAGTATTCTGGTCTTTAAAGCTTCTGCAACAGAAACTGCAGTTCTATCTCTGACTGGGACAATTTCTAAATACCGAGTCAAATAATCAATGAATACCAGTATATATTTATTTCCTCTCAAAGTTTTTGGAAAGGGTCCTATATGATCCATCTGAACTACCTCAAAAGGGTTTAAATTACTAGGATATTTTTCTAAAGGAGCTCTGACATTTACATGACCTTTATGCCTATTACAAGTTTGACATTCATTTACAAATTGCTTTGCTTCTTCGCTGCACTTAGGCCAAAAATAATTTCTATTTATTGTTCTCAGAGTCTTTTTGATTCCTGGATGTCCTGCCAACTTGTGGGTATGTGTTAGAGTTAATACTTCTTTAGTCAGGGTGTCAGGCACATATAGTCTAGAGCAAGCACTCCTATCCTTAGCCTTCTTATATAATATCCCATTTATTAATTCAAAATCTGACCTAGAGGTTTCATCTTGTAGCAAATCTCCTATTATTTTCCTGATACCTTCTTGTTTCTCTTGTTCGATTTTAACTCTCTCCAAATCTAAGTCTACGACCTGACAGCTGAAACAAAAAGTGTTAGTTGTGATAATTCTTTCAGTATCCTCTTGTGCTCTAGATAATCCATCTGCTAAAGTATTAAACTTACCTGGAATGTATCTAAATTCTGGAGCAAACTCTAGCACACTAATAAACCATCGATTAAACTTTAAGTTATTAGTGAAAGCTCTTTTCTTAAATAGGTCACAGATGGGTTTATGGTCAGTAAGTACATTTACTTTGTGTCCTAACAAAATGTGCCGAAACTTTCTCAGTGCCCAATAAATGGCTAAACATTCCTTTTCTGTGGTATTGTAATTTCGTTCGGCCGCATTCAGGACTCTACTTGCATAATATACTACCCTCATTCGGGTTTTTGCCTTCTGTAACAAAACTGCTCCAATTCCTGTATTTGAAGCATCACATGCTAAGTAAAATTGCTTGCTAAAGTCTGGATACACTAAGATAGGATCTTGGACTAATTTCTCCTTCAACGTTTGAAAAGCCTCCTCTTGCTCTGCTTTCCATTCAAACTCTACATCCTTCTTAGTTAATTCTGTCAATGGTTTAGCTATAGTAGCAAAATTTTTGACAAATGGTCTATAGTATCCTATCATCCCTAAAAATCTTCTTACACCTTTCAAATTTTGTGGAGCAGGATATTCCACAATCGCCTTTATTTTTCCTTCTTGCATGCGTAATCCATCAGCACTGATCACATGTCCTAAATATTCTAATGATTTCCTCAAGAATTGACATTTCTTAACCTTTATCTTTAATCCTGCCAGTCTTAGTCGTTCTAAAACGATTTCTATGGTTCCGAAATGGCTCTCTATATCTTTGCTAAATATAATGACATCATCTAAATAGACTGACACATTCTCTATGTCTCCTAAGATCTGTAACATTAACCTTACAAAAGTCAATGGAGCTGATGTTAACCCAAATGGCATTACCTGAAATTCTAAGTGTTCTTTATGTGTGCTGAAGGCAGTTAATGGCTTTGATTCTTCGTCTAAAGGTACTTGCCAATATCCACTTAGTAGATCTAAGGATGAGAAGATCTTTGCTCCTCCTAACTGAGCCAATACATCGTTTATTACAGGCATGGGCATCCTATCAGGAACTGTGTTCGCATTCAACTTGCGATAATCAATCACTAATCTGTAACTTCCATCTTTCTTTGGAATCAACAACATGGGAGAATTATAAGGTGATTTAGAGGGTATGACCACTCCTTCTTCTTTCATTTCTTCTATCATTTTATCTACTATTGGACGTTGGCTGATAGGTAATTTATAATTAGGTATGAAAAAGGGTTTTAGCTCCATCATCTAGGATTATCTTATGTCTTAACACCTCAGTCCTACCTAACCTATCACCTGTAATTGCTATGCCCGGCCTATATTTATTTAAGGTTTCTATTAACCTTTTACGGTACTCAGGAAAATCGGTGTTATCTATCTCCCTATCTATTCCTGCATCAATGTTTCCTATGGTAAAGAATGCTTCCTCCTCTAACGGAATCATTTTGTGTGTAACTTCTATTCCTGTACAAAATTCTGTACCCGCTAACAAATGGAGTCTTTTATCAGAATAATTCATGACATAAGTAGTACAGGCTAATCCCTCCATCTGAACTAATGAGTTATCCATTCTGACATATTCTGGTAATCCTTCTGGGGTCAAGATTACATCATTATTTGTGTGTAGGCGGGTTATTAAATATACTCTAGTAAGAGTATTGGGCAGTAGTACTACATCTCTAGCTAGCCTAAATCTTATTTTGTTTGCATCTGCTGTGCTGATCAGACTTATTTCCCCAGTTTGTACTTGAGTACAAAAACATGAATCTTCATCTCCTCCTTTTTGAGATTCTGTTTCTCTTAAGTGTCTTAATTCTTGTGAATTCAATGTGCCTAGCAGCAAAACTTCTTGGAATTCCCTTTTATCTATTCTCTCAGATTCTCTGTCGACATTTTTCTCCTTAGTATGTGTGCTGCCTTTACAAGAAGTAATTTCCCCCTTTCTGGGTTGCAATTGCTAAATTCTCTTCTTTCTCCCCTTTCTTCTGATTTTACTTTGATTTCCCTTTCTCTTTCTGAACCGGAGTGTGTTTCAACTATCGAAGCGGTCCCCTGCAAATTGGCCAAATTTGTAGTGGACTTGTCATCAACAAGTTGGAAACAGACTTCCTGATTATTTCCCTTTAGAACTAATCTTCTGTCTTGACAATCAAAAAACTATGCCAAAATCTTGCATTGTTGCAAAAGAAATCAAAGCTCGAGCGGGAAATGCTACTTCTTGCAAAACCAAAAATGGCACTTGACACTTCTTCTCTAGCAATTCAATGTTTAAATCTATGGCTCCTACATTGTTAAGCTGATTGCCAGTTATCCCCTGAATTAACGTATCCTCACTCCTAATTGCAGAAATAGGTATATTCAAATAATCAGTTAAGGTATGGAGCCCCTATGAGATTTACAGTACTTCCTGAATCTAACAAACTAAGACATTCTTTACCTTCTATCTTGATATTTGTCTTGGGTAATGATTGCTGTCGGAAGGATAAATATGTTGCTGGCAACGTGGATGTACCTCCGCTACCTGCAACATC
>NC_090756.1:12757415-12759915 GCF_036898095.1 Palaemon carinicauda | reverse complement strand
TAAAGAATGGAAAAATGTATTTGTAAGTGATAATATACAGGTAAATACGGACATACTGTACAAAATACTGGAGAAAATTGTTGAAAAAATACGTACTGAAAAAAAAACAATAAACAAAAGACGTGCATACCAAGAGACAGAAGGATCTTATTTCAGAAAATTAGAAAGTGGAAGAAAAATCTTGCAAAAGAAAAAAATGTGTGGAAAATGAGGGAAATAAAATGTAAGATAGAAAATGCAGAACAAAAGATTATACAGTCGAAAGAAAATGAAAAAAGGGACTTAGAAGAAAGGACACTTCAAAATATAAAAAGAAACCCCAAAGTACTTTACTCCTATGCAAAAAAGATGAATAAAGGGAGAATAGAAATAGGCCCTCTAAGAATTGAAGGACGGCTAACGAATGAAAAAAAGGAAATATGCAACATATTAGCAGAAAAATATAAGAGTGAGTTCACGCTAAGAATTGCGAATGAGAATAATGAAACAGAAATGAGAGAAGAAAATGTTGAATATCTAACGGATATAGATATTAATGAAGCAGATATTGTCAAGGCTATAAACGAAATTAAAAATGGATCGGCAGCCGGACCAGATGGAGTTCCAGCGATTTTGTTAAAAAAAACTGCAAACACTATCGCGAAGCCACTTGCAATACTGCTAAGACAGAGTGTAGATATGAGCGAGATATATGTTAAACATAAATTAGCTTATATAACCCCTATCTTCAAAAGTGGATCAAGACTAGAGGCAAGCAATTATAGACCTGTTAGTCTAACATCGCATATTATGAAAGTGTATGAGAGGGTAATAAAAAAGAAAATAATGAACCATTTGGTCAAAAATAATTTGTTTAATATGGGTCAACACGGTTTCGTGCCTGGAAAAAGTACACAGACCCAACTGATAGCACACTATGAAAACATATACAAAAATATGATAAATGAAAAAGACACAGATGTGATCTATCTAGATTTTGCAAAAGCCTTTGACAAGGTAGACCATAATATATTGGAGAAAAAAATGAGAAAGCATATTGTGGGAAAGATAGGAAAATGGGTAAAAGAATTCCTGCAAAACAGAAAACAGATAGTGGTTGCAAATGACGAAAAATCAGATGAAGCCCAGGTAATATCGGGTGTGCCACAAGGCACGGTATTAGCTGCACTGCTGTTTGTTATTATGATCTCAGACATAGACTGTGATGTTGAAAACTCCGTAGTGAGAAGTTTCGCCGATGACACAAGAATAAGTAGAGAAATTACTTGTGATGAAGATAGGAACTCACTACAAAGAGATCTAAACAAAATATATGAATGGGCGGAGATAAATAGGATGGTATTTAACTCCGATAAATTCGAATCAATAAATTATGGAAACAGAGAAGGAATGGTGTATGCATACAAGGGACCTAATAACGAGACAATCACAAACAAGGAAGCAATTAAAGACCTTGGTGTAATGTTAAATAGGAATATGTTATGCAACGACCAAATAACAACACTGTTGGCTAAATGTAAAGCAAAAATGGGAATGTTATTCAGACACTTTAAAACAAGAAAAGCTGAACACATGATTATGCTTTACAAAACTTATGTACGTAGTACACTCGAGTACTGCAATGTGATATGGTACCCACACTACCAAAAGGATATTGCGCAAATAGAGAGTGTACAAAGGTCCTATACTGCTAGAATAGAAGAAGTTAAGGACCTTGACTACTGGGAAAGACTGCAATTTTTAAAACTATACAGTCTAGAAAGGAGAAGAGAACGCTACATGATAATACAAGCATGGAAGCAAATAGAAGGAATTACTGAAAACATCATGGAGCTTAAAATATCAGAAAGAGCAAGCCGAGGTAGATTAATAGTGCCAAAAAATATTCCAGGTAAACTGAGAAAGGCGCACAGGACATTAATCCACTACGCACCAGCATCGATAATGCAGCGACTATTTAATGTGCTGCCAGCTCATCTAAGAAACATATCAGGAAGTGAGCGTAGATGTGTTTAAGAATAAGCTCGATAAATACCTAAGACGCATCCCAGACCATCCAAGACTGGAAGATGCAAAATACACCGGAAGATGCATTAGCAACTCTCTGGTGGATATACGAGGTGCCTCACACTGAGGGACCTGGGGGAACCCAAACATAAAATAAGGCAATAAGGCAATAAGGTAAGGTAAGGTAAGGTAAGGTAAGGTAAGGCTCTCTCTCGGTCCATTAACCATTTATTACTCCTTTGGTCGTTGAACAAGCAATTGAGTTCCTTTCTCTAGCCCCTTTCATTCTCACAATCTATTTTCATTCATATTACTTCTTTTTTGAAACAGGAAAACCATAGAGTTATTATTATTATTATTATCATCTTTATTACTATTATTATTATTGTTATTATCATTATTAATTGTTAAGCTACAACCCTAGTTGGAAAAGCAGGATGCTATATGCCCAGGGTTCCAACAGGGAAAATGGCCCAGCGAGGAAAGGAAATAA
>NC_090756.1:12727738-12756915 GCF_036898095.1 Palaemon carinicauda | reverse complement strand
CTTCGCCTTCATAGTTATTTGTGTGTGTATACCTGCAACTTTCCCCATATCTGCACCAACCCCTGGCATTATAGATGCATTCTTTGTAGTTGGGCTCTAAATGTGCAGGTTTGGGTTGAAAGCCCTCATATCTTGGGGCTCTTGGTTCAAAGCGCGGTATATACACGGCCTGCTTTTTTGTTTCTTTTTTTGTTTCTTTTTTGCTTTCATTTTTCTTTTCAGTTTGCTGAGTTTTCTTACTTTCATTCATGGTTGCAGGATGCATATATCGACATTTTTTGTTGTAAATGCATCCTTTTCCTTCTTTTAGGTTTTTGCATATTTTTGGATGGAGATCTCTGCATTCGTCTCCATATCCGTCTAAATACGCACATTACCATATATTTCATAATTATGGCATATCTTTGGATGCTTGTAGTAGCATCTTTTGCCAAATCTGCAATTCCCTCTTTTCAGCATATTGCAGACTATATCCTTCTTTTCTATTTTTTCTGTTCTTGCTCTTCCCTAAAATTATGTAGGTCCGGGGTAGAGTCTCTTGGGTCTATTATTTGTTTCCATCTGGTAATTTATTTCTTCATAAGTATGTTGTTGGATGGCATCATAGGTTATCAATGATTTCTTCTGCATCCTTACACATATCCTGTTCATTGTTCTCTTCTTCTTCTTTTTCTTCTTCTTCTTCTTCTGTTTCTTCTTCTTCCTCTTCTTTATCTTCAACTATTTGCAGATTTAGTCTCGACTTAATTATATTTTCTATCCAGACTAAGCATGTTGAGCAGAATACCTTTGTGTCTTTATTTTTATTTTTTGCTGTATTTCAGCACATGTGGGATGTGTTGGGACATGACAGGCATCACATTTTCTAATCAATTGTTGAGGATTATTAATGGAATACCATATCTTACATGTATTACACCATTTTGGCATTCTTTTTCCCATTGCATCAATCAGCATATTCACCATATTGGACTTCTTATTGTTCTTTGATGGAATGTGTTGATTGATGTAGACTTTCTTATAAGTCTCTTTAACAATTGGATTTTCTTTGGAATTTCTTCTTATATTTTGCTGATGTTTTCCGCAGATTTGCTCCAGTTTATTGGATCATATTGTTTCAATATGTCTGCGAATATTTTCCGTCACATTGGTTGACGTTACTAGTGACCTCTGTTATCAGACGGTCGAGCTCCTGTTTCGCCAACTCATGGAATTTATTTTTGCTGAGTCCAGCGATGTCTCTCCAAGCCTTGCCCGTGTTGTACATAGCCATCTTGATTAGATTTTTAGTAATTCACAAGATAACTATTCTATGCCGACGTTTTATCCCACTTCTCCGACCTCAAACTAATCACTGACTATTCACGAAAACTTGTAGCTATATTGCACTCGATAGCCTTTTGTTATCCGCGTTAAATCATGATATTTATAGGGTCGCAAAAGAGTAATCACTAACCGGCACACAGATACAAAACTGAGAGAGAGAGAGAGAGAGAGAGAGAAACTTTTCTCAAGTCAAACAGAGAGAGAGAGAGAGAGAGAGAGAGAGAGAGAGAGAGAACTGTTCTCCTATTTTGCTATACATTTTAATTAATTTTTACAATGAATAAAAATCTTTTTCATAAAAGAGGTAAAAGAGAGAGAGAGAGAGAGAGAGAGAGAGAAGAGAGAGAGAGAGAGAGAGAGAGAGAGAGGTTTTCTCAAGTCAAACAGAGAGAGAGAGAGAGAGAGGAAGAGAGAGAGAGAGAGAGAACTGTTCTCCTATTTTGCTATACATTTTAATTAATTTTTACAATGAATAAAAATCTTTTCATAAAAGAGGTAAAAGAGAGAGAGAGAGAGAGAGAGAGAGAGAGAGAGAGAGAGGTTTTCTCAAGTCAAACAGGAGAGAGAGAGAGAGAGAGAGAGTCACAGCCGGGTATAATGTGTGCAGCTGTATACGTTCATTCCATAAGATAGAATTCTTTAGAGCGTCTATGGTAGATTCCACAAACTCTATGGCCGCATAACAAGTCAAGTCGATTTAATGTCTCTTTAAAACCGGGAGGAAATAGAGTTGGACTTCATTATTGGCTTCTTTCACAGGAAGTGCCAGTGTGAAAGTGCTGCTGTATGGAAGTGTTGTATCGTGGAAGTGTTGTAGCGTGGAAGTGTTGCGTCTTGGAAGTATTGTATTATGAGTGGAGGTGTTGTATTGTGGAAGTGTTGTGTTTTGGAAGTGCTGTATTGTAGAAGTGTTGTAGTTTAGATTTGTTATATTATGGAAGTTGTATTGTGGAAGTGTTGTATTTTGGAGAAGAGTTGTGTCTCGGAAGTGTTGTTGTTATGGAAGTGTTGTATTGTGGAAGTGTTGTATGATGGAAGTGTTGTAGTTTGAAAATGTTGTAGCGTAGACGTGTTGCATTATGGAAGTGTTGTATTGTGACTGAAAGTGTTTTTGTAAGGAAGTGTTGTGTGTTGGAAGTGTATTGTTATGGAAGTGTTGTAGTGTGAAAGTGTTTTGTTATGGAAGTGTTGTGCTTTGGTAGTGTTTCGTTATGGAAGTGTTGTAGTGTGAAGAGTGGTTATTATGGAAGTGTTGTAGTGTAAAAGTGTTATTGTGGGAATGTAGTATGAAAGTATTTTATTATGAAAGTGAAGTAATGTGAAAGTGTTTGTTAGGAGTGTTGAAGTGTGAAGTGTTGTATTCAGGAAGTATTATGGCGTGAGCATGACACAATATTGTCCATAACAGAGGACTTAACTCAACCTACTCCCACTTGCCACCCCTCTAATCGAGGTTCCAACCCCTTCCCGAGGTGGACCTATGTCTTAAACTACCCCTTTAACCCCCAACACCCCCATGACATAGCAACTCCCTTAAGGGCCAAAATGCCTAAATCCTAAACTCCAATTAAGTGAAAAACGTGAAATTATTCACGCGAAGGATCAAAGAAAATAAATCTTACGTAACACGTTAGCGCTCGTGTGCTGCTGACGTCAGCATATCGCGAAATGGCTCTGTGCGTCAGCGAGGCTGGCCAGTTAATTTTTTTTTTTTTTTTTTTTTTTTTTTTTTTATTTTTTTATACTTATCAGCCCATTTAAGCTGCCCTTTGTGATCTAGATCCTTTTGTTGTTTGAAATAGGATTGTGAAATATTTTAAATGATGCGTGTGTTTTGTAGGGGGGGGGGTATAACAAGGTGATGTGACCTCATCCTATTAGCTTAATAGGTTATTATTATTATTATTATTATTATTATTATTATAAAAATACCACCTGCTCCTTTACCTTCAAAGATTCCCAAACCGAATATATTTCCATTCAATTAATCTCCGGTACTCACCTGTAATCTCAGGTAAGCTAAAGGCTTCTCCAGCCCAGATATCCTTAGATATTTCTTCCACCCTTTGCTGACATCCATTCCACATCAGTTCGAGTGGATTGTGTTTAACAATATCAAATAGAATTTTATTTTTAAATTGCTAATTATTTTGGCTATGTGGATTGCTCTTGGCTGGATAAACGTTTGGCATGTTCAGAAAGACGGGCTGGATATGATTGGTTTATTAACGCAATATATCAAGCTTATATACAGACCGTTGAGGATAACAATGGCATAAAAACTTCAACTATATGAAACATGCAATGGTAAGCTTAAATAGGTTTTTATTATATTAATACGGGAATGAGCGACGGAGAGAGAGAGAGTGAGAGAGGAGAGAGAGAGAGAAGGAGAGAGAGAGAGAGAGCACTGTACTAGCCTTCTGGCTAATACAGTGGTAACGTGTTCGCCTAGCATATGCATTGCAGAAGATCGATTCCATCACGGGACCGTGAGTTTAAGCTGTTTACTGGGGAGGCCACTGCTGTGGTTGGGCACCAGGAGAAGAGTAGGGCTTTCCTTGTTGACGTTCTGGTGAGCATCTATTCTGATGAAACTGGAACTGAAACCAGACAATTTTACATTACAATATATGAGCGTGTATGAAATACGCGTGTATTAAAATCGTTTCAGAAAAGTCTGCGCTTCCTTTACATATTAGAATGAAATCTTCCTACCATTCGATTTAAACGTTTCACTATACTTTTCGAACATTAATTGTATTGATTTAAATTTTTTTACAATCGTTTATAACGCTTTCCGCCTTTATTTCTAAGGTTTTTTTACATTCGACCAAAATGTGATCTGTATTTAATTGAAACGTTTCCTGAAATTTCAATCCATTTAAACGAACTTTGGTGAATTGCTTGAAGGGTATTCAGAAAAAAGAAAAATAAATACTAAACCTTCTTTTATTTATTTTTTTTAATTTTTTTTTTTTTGAAAGCAGTGGAATAATAGTTAATTTCAAACTTTTTTCTTAACTTTCAGATGAATCTAAATAATTGTTTAGGCTCTGAAATTATCTAAATTAATGTATGATAGATCTTAATATCTTTCACTTTGAATCCGTCAGTTGTATTCAGATAATATTAGTGGTTTTTCACATCAAAATAAGGACTGAATGTATTTATTATTATTATTATTATTATTATTATTATTATTATTATTAGTTGTAGTAGTAGTAGTAGTAGTAGTAGTAGTAGTAGTATTTGTTGAAATAATCATAATTAATTTCGATAGTATTATTATTATTATTATTATTTGTTGAAATATTTATAATGAATTTCAATATCATTATTATTATTATTATTATTATTATTATTACTGTTGTTATTATTATTATTATTGTTATTATTATTATTATTTGTAGTAGTAGTAGTAGTAGTAGTAGTAGTAGTAGTAGTAGTAGTACTACTATTTGTTGAATTAATCCCAATAATTTTCTATAGTATAAAAGAATACAATTTAACAGACATCCAAAAATACACGGAAAAATGTAAACTACAGAAATCCTGTAATTCTGTATCTCAACGTAAATGAAAAATACAGCAGAGCATCGTTACAGCCATTGTTACAGGAATCTGAACTGAAATATTTCAGCGCTGAAATTTAGATAAAAAGTTTATCCATGGAGCTGTATGGGGGTAATTGTACTAGATTACGTATTCTCGTTCGCCTTTATGTATTTGTAACTGTATTGTTACGTTTTATGTATTGTAAACTTATATGGTTTTCTGAGTTTACTTCTTTCTGCTTTTTGGGCTTTGGTAAATTCAGAGGTTTGTTGGAATATGTATTTATGGTAAATACAGAATATCCAGAGGTATATTTCAATATATAGGCTATATACAGTATATATATATATATATATATATACTGTATATATATGTATATATATAGGTGTATATATACAGTACATTCATATATATAGGCTATATATATATATATATATATATGTGTGTGTGTGTGTACGTATATATATAGATAGATAGATAGATAGATAGATAGATAAAACACCCGTGAAGCATCAGTCACTTTGTCATCTTCAACAGAATCACTTTATTAAAATTGTCCCTTTTATAAACCAGAAACCATCATACACACCCACATACTCTCTCTCTCTCTCTCTCTCTCTCTCTCTCTCTCTTCTCTATCTGCGGCATTTGTAATCCGAAATCGTCATGGAAGACACCACTAATCGCGAGGGATTTACTTCAAGAAGATTAAACTCGGAGGGATTTAATTCGCGAAGACAGATGACGTTTGTGGTGGTAATGATGGTGTGCGAATGTCACACGTCGTAAATCTCTCTGGGAGCATTTCTCAGTTTTGCGAATATACAATGGTGTCGTAGAATGTGTGTGTGTAGATATATACTGTATATGTATATATATATATATATATATATATATGTATATATATATATATATATATATACTGTATATATATATATATGTATATATACGTATATTATATATATATATATGTATATATATACATATATATATATGTATATATATATACATATATATATATGTGTGTGCGTGTGCATGTATGTATAATATGTGTATACTGAATGTATTCATATTTATATATACGTGTATATATATAAATTAAACTTAGGTATTTATATATAGATATGTATATATATATATATATATATATTTATATATATGCATATATATATATATATATACTGTATATATACATGTAAGCATAGTTCCTATATACATATATAATATATATATATATGTATATATATAACCCACATTATGCACTGTAATGTATTTATTTGTATATATTTATATATATATATATGTATATATATATTTATAATATATATGTATATATATACATATATATACATATATATATTTATATATATATATATACACACACACACATATATATATATATATATGCGTAAAAATCACAGGAAAACGTGATGCTCAGATGCAGAAGAACCACAGGGAAAATGAAAATACGGAATATACACTTAAGTCCTGACTAGTTTCGTGTTACTTCCTCAGAGGACTGATTTATTGAGAGAGGTTTCTTACAATTTATAGGGAAAGCAAAAGTACGAACATACATATAGAGATTTAGAGAACAATGACACTCCCTTACCCGCTACCTGGGCTTGACTCAGGTGTTGAGTAGGCGGAGTCCGCATGCTCGTTAGACACCTGCTAAAAAGGGTCATTTCTAGTGGCGGGTATATTCTTGTTTTCTTCTTATTTTACTTTCAATACAGTTATTTATATGTCAAAGCGGTAGCCTTATCTATATAAATACATAAGCAAAACATACACAAACATACAAATATATATACATACATATATATACATATACATATATATACATATATACATATATATACATACATACATACATACATATATACATACATACAGATACAAATACATATACATATACATAAATACATACACATACACATACATATACATACACATACATATATGCATACATACACATACATATATACATATATACATATATACACATACATACATATGCATATATACATTTATATGTATACAACATTAATATCATAAACATATAATCATGTATATATCAATACTTATATCTAGCATAACACTATATAGTGCCAATATACTTATGCATACTATATAAAATAATTGTTTCCTTTAATGAATGTTAACTTAGGTCTAAATATTAATTTCACACCGACGTTAATTATTCACAATACATTCAATTCTACATTAAGTGGTTAATGTTTTTTTATATAGCTTACAAATTTCTTTACATATAAAGGCGTCGAGTTTATACATTCCATGACCAATATTCAAGTTGTTTTCAAAGGTTTCTGCATATATATATTATATATATATACATACACATACATTACAATGCATAACTGTTGGTTCAGTGTTTATGATAAGCATGGCTTTAGGGAACGAATTAGTTAAAACAATTCACTCAGACAGAGAGAGAGAGAGAGAGAGAGAGAGAGAGAGAGAGAGAGGAGAATAATCTTTTATTAGGGCAATATGAACACCAACGTTTATATAAGCATACATCCAGAGATGTTCTTCGCTTCGAACTACATCGTCAACAGACGCCACATTTGAAACCTTGCAATTTGCAAAGTCATGTGGCTTTGATGTCCCCTTAAGTGCATATAACGTTTGCATTGCAAGTGGACTTTCATTCCCAGACACACTCGGAGCAATCTGCATTGCCATTGCAGGATTTGCAAGTCACATTAAAATTAGATAGTTATGCAATGGTGCCCTGGTTTTCCAGTTGAGAGAGAGAGAGAGATGAGGTAAAAATAGCATCTTGTTGGACTAGAATAATCTTCGTATATTTATTTTTCATTAGAGAGAGAGAGAGGAGAGAGAGATGAGAGAGAGAGAGAGAGAGAGAAAAAAAAATAGGTAGAAATTAGCATCTAGTTGGACAAGGATAATCTTGGGTTTTTTATGAGAGAGAGAGAGAGAGAGAGAGAGAGAGAGAGAGAGAGAGAGGGGGGGGGGAATAGGTAAAAATAGCATCTTGTTGGACAAGAATAATCTTGGTTTTTTTATTAGAGAGAGAGAGAGAGAGAGAGAGGAGAGGAGAGAGAGAGAGAGCTGGAAGTTTGTCAACAAGAAATCCATAATAGGACCATAAATCTCTGTGGTCGAAAAGTCCTTATCTCTTAAGTGTCACTCTAATGAACTACAATAAAGCCTGGTGAGTTATGAGTGTGTTTTAAGCGTAGCTAGGTCAACTAATATATAAAATTGTTTTTATCTTTTTTTTCATAGATTAATCTTGGCTTGAAAAGATACAAGCTGTTAAATCTATTTTTTAAGGGCTATAGTTAATGATTTTTGTAACTTATAAAACTTATTCATTTTTCATTTTTATCTTTATAGATTAATTCTGTTTTGAAAACATATAAGCTGTTAAACCAATTTTTGAGAGCTATAATAAATGATCTTTTAATAACTTCTTCACATTTTTATTTTTTTATGAGATAGAAATTGGAAATAGGTAAACATTCAATTGGGTTCCATAGGGCACTAGAAGAGTTGGAAGGCACAGGCCTACATGGCCTGAGGACTATGGAGCGCGAAGTAGGAGATGATGAATTGGGAAGTATTGATATAAAAGCTCAAGATAGACACGTCTGGCGAAATCTAACCAAGGCCCTTTGCGTCAACTGGCGTGGGAGGAGATGATGATGATGAAAACAGTTCTCCTACCTCATATGGGATTCGAGCCCATATTCTGTAGATCAATGAATACTTTTCAAACTCCGATAAAATTAAAATATTTGAGAATGAGATGAATTTCCAGTCACTAGAAAAGTGACTAATATTCATATAAGAAATTAAACTCCTAATAAAGTGAGTAGTATTCTCAGGTAAAAAAATTGATTCAATGGTGAAATCGTATACTTAATGAGCATTTCTTTCTCTGGTTAACCAGCATTCGAGTGTGATATAATAAGCACGCATTCGAGAGTGAACTAAAGACAAGTTTCCAGCTACTTTGCATTATAAGACTGCATTATATGACAACATTCTGACAATAAAAACAATATTTTTTAATTTTGGTTCCTATGATTACATTCTGACAACAAATCAATATTCTTTCAACTTTGGATCCTATAACTACATTCTGAAAACAAAAACCATATTTTTTCAACTTTGGATCCTTTGGCTACATTCTGACAACAAAATCAATATTTTTTAGTGATCATGATGCGCTGAATTAATATGAATTATATTCCTGGCATCAGCAAATGAACTCAGAGTATCTGATTGCATACCTTCACCTGCCAGCTGTTTTCAAGTGGAAATTCAATCACTTACCAATCGTCTAGGTGGTCCTTGTTTACTTAAGGAGAAATTGTGTTTCTTTTGATTTTTCAATAAAAAATAATATTATAGAAACAGATATGACCCTCCTTAAGTCATCTGGATGCATCATCCTTTCTTAACCTCACGTAACCTAACCAGAATTTAGGGATATTACTGAATTAAAGATTAACCTTACCGTACATAACTCAACCTACCTAAATAAATGTTAAACTAACCTAATATAACTCGACCAACCTAAATAAAGGTTAAATTAAACTATCATATCTCAACCTACCTAAGTAAATGTTAAACTAACTTTACATAACTCAACCTACCTAAATAATGGTTAAACTAAACTAACATATCTCAACCTACCTAAATAAAGGTTAAAATAAACTAACATAACTCAACCTACCCAAATAAAGGTTAAACTAAACTAATATATCTCAAACTAATTAAATAAAGGTTAAACTATCCTGACATAACTCAACCTTTCCAATTAAGGTTAAACTTACCTAACATAATTCGACCTACCTAGATAAAGGTTAACCTAACCCAACATAGCTCGACCTACCTAATCAAGGTTAAACTAACCTAACATAACTCAACCTACCTAAATAAAGGTTAAACTAACCTAACATAACTCATCCTACCTAAACTAACCTAACGTAACTCAACCTACCTAAATAAAGGTTAAACTAGCCTAAAATAAATCGTCCTGGCTAAATAAAGGTTAAACTAACCTAACATAATTCACCTTACCTAATTAAAGGTTAAACTAACCTAACACAATTCAACTAAACCTACCCAAACCTAACGAGCTAACCTAACCTACCTTACCCTAACACTGTCCTAACATAAGTTAGGTTTCCAAGTTACCCTTATTCCATGAATTATTTTCTTTTTTTGAATTTTTCTGACACCATCAATTTTACAGCTTTTTATGAATTTTTCTTGATTCTCCTCTCATTTTTCCTTAGTTTTACTATAACTTTTTCTTTCATTAACATTACATTTTCCAAACTTTATCGACTTTAATATCTCTGACTTTCATCCTTTTTACATAGTTTTTTCATGATTTTTTCCTATTTTTCTTCTCACATATCCTTATTTTACCATATTTTTTCCTTCATTAACATTACATTATCCCGACTTAACTTTTTTTATAATTTTTTTCCTGGATTCTATTTCTATCCATAAAGACCCGTCCACCTAAAAAAAGGACAATATTGTACCTAATATATCAAGAAGAACTCTACTAGAAATTATTTATCGGACACAAATATATCATCTGAGTCTTATGAAATCCTATTTTATCTGACCTTTATCAATCTTCCCATTTTATCTTTGGATGAACTCCTATTAGTCTAATAACTGGGTCCAATTCCTGTATGAGTTTCTTCATCTTTAGTCTTGTTCTCCTTTGTTGCCGGAATTTTCATGAAAATATTTCATTGTTCCTCTGTATGTTTTTTATTCTGTTTTTTTACTTTTTTGTTATTTGATGTTATAATGATATTTCAAACCATGAATTTGGTAATATATATATATATATATATATATATATATATATATATTCATATGATAAAACGTGTTTTTTTTCCTGGGCCAGGGTTCGATTTCCCGGCCGACCAGGAGCTATTATCTCTGATCCCGAGGTAGAGAGAATCCAGATATTAGGAGAAATATATGTATATATATATGTATAATATATATATATATATATATATATATATATATATATATATATATATATATATATATATATGCATATATATATAGATAGATATATAAAGGAATATTTTCCTTATTTATAATTGTTGCATGAATGTTATCAATCTAAACAGAATGAATACATTTGTAACAATTCTATAACTGAACTTAACTTTCGAAACATGAACATTAAAGAAAAATTGATCAATCTATCAAGAATAACATTAATCTTTCGCAATAGTTCGTTTCATTTTGTTTCGATTTTTTCCTTTATTTTCGTCCTAATTCATGTTATTCATTTTCCTTATTTAGTTTTCTTCATGGTCACTTGGTTCTTCCGGGCTGGTCTCTTAAAAGACATCACCTACTCTCTCTCTCTCTCTCTCTCTCTCTCTCTCTCTCTCTCTCTCTCTCTCTCTCTCTCTCTCTCTCTCTCTCTCTCTCTCCTCTCTCTCTCAGTGAACACCCTATAAACTGTTTGAAAACCATCCCATGTTACTAAATTAACCATTATAAATATTACCACTGAATTGCTATAATAATCGAATTCTAATTTTATGAATTTAAGAAACCCGTTCATTTTTATAGAATTATTTCGTTAGATCAGTACTTCTTTATTAAAGAACATATATAAAATATTCTAAGTTCTTATAAAGCATTTTTAACAGGTTAAGGACATGTCAGTGTTCCATCAAACTCATAATCTTTCCGTATTGCAGTATTGTGATTTCTAAAGTTTAAAGTCCGCTCATGAATGGCAGAGGCGAGCGACTGTAATAATACCCTAGAGAAGAACTATATATCCATATGATCAGCACCCAAACCCAATATCCACCCTAGCTAGGACCAGGGAGGGCCAGGCAATGGCTGCTGATGACTCACTCAGAAGGTAGACATATAGGCTTCCCTAAACCTCCCATCCTTATCTCACAAGGGTGGTGAGGTTGCAGACACTATAAGAAGCTATCGAACCCCAGTCCAACAGATCACAAGACAAGGACGTTTCCAATAGGCCACCACAACTGTAATTACAATTGAGAAAAGACAAAGTCGCCAGTGACTATGGAAGAAATATAAGAGAATGGAAAATACGAAAGATTTGAACGCAGTCTAAGACGATGAAGAATGACTCTGTTTTCCCCAGATGGAACCTTTTGCAAATATCTGAATATATATCGTTGCTATCTGATTCGAGACAGTTTTGCAATTTATCTTCATAAGGAAAAGGCCAGAGGAAGTGTAAAGGAATTTGAATGAAATGAAAGATATTCCCTATTGGTATAAAGATACTTTATTTTAATTGTTAATTACTTGTTTGTAGTTTCCTGATTTCCTTTCCTCACTGGGCTATTTCCCCTGTTGGAGCTCTTGGGCTTATAGCATTCTGCTTTTCCAACTAGTGTTGCAGCTTAGCAAATATTAATACTAATAGTTATAATAATAATATATGGCTATGTTCAAAGACCTGTTAATTATCCATCAATAAGGAATAGATGTAAAAACTTGGTATCAAGAATCTATGATTGGCTGAATTGAAAATGGAGTGCTGTGATTGGTGGATTTGACAGTGGCGGTTAAATAGCTATATGCGTGGTGTAAATCAAGAAGCTGTGATTGGCTGATTTGAAAATGGAGTGCTGTGATTGGTGGATTTGAAAATCACGGTTGAATAGATATAAAAGCTTGGTGTCAATCAAGAAGCTGTGATTGGCTGAATTGAAAATGGAGTGCTGTGATTGGAGGATTTGAAAATTGCGGTTGAATAGATATAAAAGCTTGGTGTCAATCAAGAAGCTGTGATTTGCTGAATTGAAAATGGAGTGCTGTGATTGGTGGATTTGAAAGGGGTGGTTGAATAGATATAAAAACTTAGTGTCAATCAAGAACCTATGATTGGCTGAATTGAAAATGGAGTGCTGTGATTGGTGGATTTGACAGTGGCGGTTAAATAGCTATATGCGTGGTGTCAATCAAGAAGCTGTGATTGGCTGAATTGAAAATGGAGTGCTGTGATTGGAGGATTTGAAAATTGCGGTTGAATAGATATAAAAGCTTGGTGTCAATCAAGAAGCTGTGATTTGCTGAATTGAAAATGGAGTGCTGTGATTGGTGGATTTGAAAGGGGTGGTTGAATAGATATAAAAACTTAGTGTCAATCAAGAACCTATGATTGGCTGAATTGAAAATGGAGTGCTATGATTGGTGGATTTGAAAGTGGCGGTTAAATAGATATAATCTTGGTGTAAATCAAAAAGCTCTTATTGGCTGATTTGAAAACGGAGTGCTGTGATTGGTGGATTTGAAAGGGGTGGTTGAATCTTGGTGTAAATCAAGAGACTGTGATTGGCTGCTTTGAAAATGGAGTGCTGTAATTGGTGGATTTGAAAGTCGTGGTTGAATAGATATAAGAACTTGTTTGCCTACTCGCCGTGCAATAAGGGCACGACAAGGTGCATTTCCTCAGAGCAAGGTTTACCGGAATTCCTGTATCCAACTGTACGTATTTAACCAATAGCATGGGACATACCTTGAGTATTTATTTGTTCGAATAATAACAAAAAGCCAACTCCAATTACAGAGTTATTCTCTTGAATTAATCCCTTTGTTATCAATTCAAATCCGCTCATGTATAATGATGCTGAAATGGGGTCATAGTTTAATGAACGGATTTGATATCTCTGGTTATTGGGGTGAAATTACCTTCGAGTAATAAGCAGATAAGTGAGTGAACCTTTTATTTGATATATATATATATATATATATATATGTATATATATATATATACATATATATATATATGTTTATATACATATATATGTATATATATATACACAGTATATACATACATATATATATATATATACTGTATATATACATATATATATATATATATATATATATATATATATATATATATGAGTGTGTATATATACTATATATATACACACACATATATATATATATATATATATATATATATATAGTATATATATATATATGGTATATATATATATATATATATATATATATATATATATACTGTATATGTATGTATATATATATACATATGTATATATATATATGTGTATATATATGTATATATTTACTATATATATATATATATTTATATATTTGCATGTATGTATATATGTATGTATGTATGTATATCTATGTGCTATATGTGCATATATGTATTTACGTTTTTATGAATACACACATATACTGTATAATGTAAATTTACATTATATGTGTATATACATACATATACATACATATATGTATATATATATATATATACATATATGTATACACACACACATATATATATATATATATATATATATATATATATATATATATATATATGAATATTATTAAACCCATTTAACCGCCTCTAAACCAGAACACAAACAAGCCATTCCAAATAGCGTTTACTTTGAGCGTTTTGTTGAGATCATAAGTATTTTCCCATTTGAAACGGAAATATCCTTTTTGCTTTACGAGCTCCGCTTAATTGGCCTCCATAATCCTTTCAAAGTTTCCACTTTCATATTTTGAATTTTGTTTGCAGGAACCGCAAGCTTTTGATGGGTCCGATTCCATGCGAATCTTTGCAAATTTAGCAAAATAGAAATACCACTGATTCTGTATGGCAACACTAGATTTCATTTTTCATATGTTTAAGGGCTGCTCATGAATGGCAGATGCAGAGGACAGTGCTAATCCCTTACTAGCAGGATAATCAAACCATTGTTCTCTAGTCTTGTGTAGGGCCATAGCTTCCATACCATGGTCTTCCACTACCTTGGGATACAGTTCTTTTGCGTGAGGGTTTACTCGGGCACACTATTCTATCTAATTTCTCTTCCTCCCTTTTTTTTGTTAAAGTTTTTATAGTTTATTGTGGGAAATATTTGTTTTATTGTTGTTACTGTTCTTATAATATTTTATTTTTCCTTATTTCCTTTCCTCACTGGGCTATTTTCCCCGTTGGAGCCCCTGACCTTGTAGCATCCTTGCTTTTCCAATTAGGGTTGTAGCCTAGCAATTAATAATAAAATAATGATAACATCCTAGAGACTGACCATATATATGTAATATTTAGAATAGTAATATTACATGTTTAAAACAAATGACGTAATATGTCATGTTGGTTGGAAGAGCTGGCCGTGAGATTTGCTATGGTCAACTCAAATTGTGTACAGGATGTAAGATGCTAAGTTGTCATTCTTTCTTAGTGTCAACACATTAACTCTTCGTGTGAAAGTTTGTGACGTCACCGGATGCAGGTGTCTTCCGATTCCGTCACGTGTCTAAAGTAAACCAAGCATACGATATCTGTGATATCGATAGTTTAGTCAGTTCTTATCTAAACTTCATCAGAATTGGTCATGTGGACCAACACAGCTTCCTCCAGTGATGGAGATGTTTAACTCAGTTGTTTATATACAATAAAACTTAAAAACCACCAAGATGTGTTCAATAAACCATCTAAATACATCTGAAAACAACTCATACTCAAATGTGTGCTTAAGACAGTAGCACACCAATAAATGGTGGCAGCGGTTAAACTCAAAGACAGCGGTTAAACTCTAAGAATTAGAGAAATATCTTCAAGACTTCAAAATAAATAGCTGTAAAACCAGAGATATATCTTCAAGACTTCAACATAAAAGCTGTAATACCTGATAAAGATCTTCAAGAACTCAGAACTATCTACAAGAATCTACAATTTTGACTAAGTCCAACGAAAATGCTAACACCAACATATGTTAGTATACAAATAGAATCTTCAATCAACATCCTAGGAAACCCAAGGACTGGCATTCAACTATTGCAAAACATATCCAGGAAGACCTACATTCTACAAGAAACTAGAACGAGACATCGCTAACAAAACATCAAGAGAGAGAGAGAGAGAGACGACTCGCCTTCATATATAAGCTAAGTACAAAGATTTTGTATTCATTTCAGTTTGTGCAGTGAAGTGTAGTTATCACAAGTCGTTAGTCAATTATTACTGGGGTGAGTGAATTCCTAAACTTTGTTATAAGAAACTCCGAATTCTCATTTAGAATTTTTCTTTCTTAGTGCTAATTCTCATTTAGAATTTTTCTTTCTTTGTGCTAATTCCTTTTTCTTTCATAAACTCTTGGGGGGAAATGTATTGGGATTAGTAACATTGTTGGGGGAATTTTATTATACATATGCGTTTACGCAGTGGGCGTTTGTACTCATATAGATATTTTGATAGGATTGAAAGGGGTCAAAGAGATAGAAAAAAAAAGAATACAGCAGTCATGGCTCCTCCTGTCAGCCCTACCCCTGGACCTAGTGGTGTAGGCCAGGCTAATCCTCCTCCAATTGTGACGCTTGTAAATGCCAGGTCAGCAATCCTTCCTTTTCAAGGCCGTGTCAACGGGTTCTTGCCACAAAATGTGGAGTCATGGATTTCATCCGTTGATGCCCATTTAAATGCCAAACAAATCGTAGATCCTTTTGTACAATTACAAGAAGCTAAAAGTTTTATAGATTTTTCTAAGGGGGATGCGAGTGCGTATTTAAGAGGTGTTTCATTTCAGGAAGCAGTTACTTGGGATGATTTCAAAGTTAGGTTACGCGCGATCTATGGGGGTGAAGAAGCTTTGGATGTAGTGTTAACGTTACGAAATACACTTAATCAAGCCACTATGAATCGGCTTAATGTTGTTGAGAGAGCAGCTCTCATAGCTGATAGGCTTAACGAATATCAGGACATTTTAGGTAATTCCACTTGGGTTACTAACGATAATATCTCCGTGAAAGATTTTTTACGATTAATGTATTTAACTTGCATGACACTTATGTTGCCTGAAGCTTTAGTGCGGTGCTTTGATAAGAAGTTAATGCCTGCAAGTACGGAATTGGATGTCTATAAACAGATAAAGAAGCACATGTCCAAGTGTCCAGATCTCGATCCCGTGTTAACTCAAGTTTTTGCTAAGAATGAAACAAAACCACAAACAGTGAACGTAATTAATAATCCAGTAGCGGGAGTGACGTGTTACAACTGCAAACGTCAAGGTCACATAAGCGCAGACTGTAGAACGAAATTTTGTTCAGTTCACAACACAGGATCACATTCTTATAGTCAATGTTACGCGCGTAAGACACAACAATATCCTAGAAATACACAGTCAATTCCACAGTCAGTTCCATATGGAAATAAAAAGAAAAATCCTCATTTTAACAATAAGAAGAAACAACAAAATGTCAATGCAGTTCAGAGTCCGAAACAAACAAACACTTCTTCAAATATCGCTGAGCCTGGGCCGTCAAACCAGACCTCGCAAAGTCAGCCTAATTTTCAGAATGTGCAGAGCAAAGCAAATACCACATAGTTAACTCTAGAGGGGAAGAGAGTGATGTTGGGTCAAGGTCGTTTATGTCAACATCAATAGTATTGAATAATCAATTTAATGTTTTATCAGATAATTGTGAGACAATAGATTTTCCTATGAAACACACGGCCGAATTAAGTAAAACAGTGCATGCTCCCGTAGATTTGCAACGAATTCATACAATAATAAGCCAAAATGAGTTACGGCCAACCTTATATGCTGTAAATTTAGAACACAAATCCTTTACGTTATTTTTTGACTCTGGTAGTCCACGTAATATTATGGATTTGAAGACGCATCATTTGTTGTTTTCGAACTTTCCGATTGAAAAATCAGGAATCAGACTTTCAGGTATAGGAAATAATGAATTAAACGTCATAGGCATAACTCATATTCAGTTCAGAGTCGGTAATCGCACGTTTGCCGATACATTTGTTGTTGTGAAAAACATTAATATGTATCCAGCTGTAATTATAGGATACCCATCTATGGGAAATCAAAACATTATCTTAGCTCCTGCAAAGCACGGCGTGTATATCAAAGGGAAATTCTATAAGTCTTCTAATACTTTAAAGTCAGTTTTGGATAAAAAGGAGACGACAAATGTAACCGTAACGTACGTTGAAGAACCAATAACTTGTCTCACTAATAAAGAAATAATACACGCGACCCAGCAGAATTCTCGTTCACCCGTAATATCATCTTGCACGCAATATATCGAACCAAACATACCTTCGAATTTAATAGTGCAAATAAAGAAAACACTACCGGGATCTGAAATATTAATCCTTTCCGATACTTTGAAAACCAACGGATTGTCTGTCACACAAGCTATTTATACAGTAGGCTCACATCAGCAATGTAATATCGAAGTCTGTAATCATTTAAATAACACTTTAGTAATTCACAAAAATCAACATATCTTGGATGTAGAAGTTTATAAACATCGTATTCTTACCGTTGCTGCAATCAATCACTCTCAATCAGTTGCGGATGAATCCCTTTTACGATCTATTAAAAATAAAATCAGTAAGGACATTCAAGACGAAGAAATTCAGCAGAAAATTTTTGAACTTTTAAATAAATATACAGATGTCTTTTCCACTACGGATGGATCCTTAGGGAAAACAGATGTGATCGAGCATCAAATAAGGTTAAAAGACAAACAGAAAATTATATATGTACCCTCGTACAGACTCCCTATGAAATTCCAGAATGAAATAAATGATGAAGTAGGTAAAATGTTAGAGGAAGGAGTCATTAGAAAATCAAATAGCCCTTATAATTTTCCTTTAATAGTTGTACCGAAAAAAGATCGAACATGGCGTATCTGCGTCGACTTTCGTCGTCTAAACGAGGAAACGATCCCTGATCGATTCCCAGTGCCATGTACTGACGATATTTTGTCTTTGTTAGGTCAGAATAAATATTTTACCAGTTTGGACTTACTTAAAGGCTTTCACCAGATATCATTAGAAGAAGATAGTATCCCATACACAGCCTTCAGCACAGCCAGGGGACATTATGAATTTTTACGGATGCCTTTTGGTTTACGTTGTGCTCCTATAACATTTACAAGAATGATTAACATAGTGTTTGGAGACTTGTTAGGGGATATATTGCATGCCTATATGGATGATCTTGTAATCTTTTCCAACACCTTAGAGGAACATCTACGTAAGTTAGAACTAGTACTACAGAGATTAAGACAACATAACTTAAGGGTAAAGATTAGTAAGTGTGAATTTTTCAAAACAGAATTGATATATTTGGGTTTCATGGTGTCAAGCCAAGGTCTTAAAGTAGTCCATGATAAGGTGTCGGCTATACGTAATTTTCCCATACCTACTAATGTCAAGGGAATACAGCAATTTCTGGGTTGTAGTGGATATTACAGGCGTTTTATACGCAACTATTCAATAATAGCCGCTCCTTTAACTGATCTTACGAAGAAGGGCGTAGATTTCATGTGGTCTGAGCAACATCAACAGGCGTTTAATACTTTGAAAGATGAACTGTGTAGTTCTCCTATCTTAAAATTTCCTGACTTCGGTAAGGAATTCTTCATTGCAACAGACGCCTCAGACTTAGGAGTAGGAGGGGTATTGCTTCAGCAATATGATAAACAGTTTTTCCCGATAGCTTTCTATTCTCGAAAATTGAGAACTTCCGAAAGTAAATATGCAGTAATAGACAAGGAAGGACTAGCTATTGTTAATTCGCTAGTGCATTTTAAGTTCATAATTTACGGTTATCCCGTTAAGGTTCTTACTGACCATAAACCACTAACAGAGTTCTTTAAAGGCTTCAATCACAGCCCTAAACGAACTCGGTGGCATTTAATCATTCAAGATTTTGGCGCAAGAATCGGGTATTTACCTGGGAAAGCAAATATCATTGCGGATGCATTATCACGCAACCCCGTGTCATCTTGTACGGAGTCTTTAGCTGAATTAATAGATATATCAACATCCATGCCTATTGTAAAAACAATATCTGAACAAGAAGATTTAGGCTGGAGTGCTGAATTGTTACAGACTGAGCAAAGAAAAGATCAGAAAATAGAAACAATTATAAATGCTTTGAAAGGCAATCATAAAGAAAAAGAATATATAAAGTATAAGCAGCAGAATTATGTAATCAAAGATAATATTCTGTGTAGGACTGTGACAAGGAAAACCCGCAATACACCACATGTAACTAACGACCAGGTAGTAGTACCAAACTCACTTGTTTCCACTGTCCTGAATTGGTTGCATTCAAATCCATTACATGGACACCCTGGGTTCTCATTAATGTCACAGAAAGCCAAATCATTGTTTTATTGGCATACAATGCTTACAGATATAAAAAGACACATAGCTAATTGTCGCACATGTCAGGAAAACAAAGGGCATACGAAAACACCTGTTAGCTTAGGAACTTATCCTGTTCCCAATCAACCCTTTGAAAGAATACATTTAGATTTGTTAACAGGATTTTACGAGTCAGACAGAGGAAATAAGCACCTCTTAGTAATTATAGATGCTTTAACTCGATATACAGAACTAATAGCGCTTAAAACTAAAACTGCGATTGAATGCGCTAGGAAGTTTTACGAGTGTTACATTTGTAAACATGGAATTCCACACATGATAATCTCAGACTCGGGTGGTGAATTTAATAATCACTTTCTTATCTCATTGTGTGAATTCCTCAACATAAAGAAGGTTAATACCATGATATATCACCCAGAGTCGAATGGGCTAGTGGAAAGAGCAAATAGGAAGATATTAAATATATTAAGGGTAACACTAGGGGGATCAGACCCCAACTGGGATATTGCAATACCGGCGGCACTGAGTACTCTGAATCATTCATATCATATATCAATTAAAATGTCACCGCATGAAGCATTGTATGGTACCCCAGTTAGAACACCTTTCCATGTATTAACGCCTACAACTAATCTATCAAATCCTTTAAAAGAATGTATAAATGCAAGTATAAGTCGATATGATATCCTTCGAAAGAATTTAGAAGAATCACAAATCATAATGAAAAGGAATCATGATAAAATAGCGAAACCAACTAAAACATATACCGTGGGTGATAACATCTATATTCAAATCAATGTCAGAAAAGGGCTCAACTATAAACTAACACCTAAGTTTGAAGGCCCATTTAACATTTTGGAAACATTAACGGCCAATAGGTTTCGAATTCAAAACGTAGCCCAACCCACGGATGAGAGAATAGTACCATTGTCTCACATAAGAAATTAAAAAGAAGTGAGGAAAAATTTTAATTTTAATTTAAAAGTTTTCTTTTTAATACAGGAGTAATTACATATATTTTTTCTCGTTACAGGTTTCCAAGATGAATTTTTTGTTGTTGGGAGTGATATTGTTCGCTCAGACATTTTTTTCGTATGGGATGAGTTCTAAGACTAAGAATATATATTTTAAATATGGCAATATAGTTGAAAGACAAGAAGACATTTTTATTACATCAACCAACGTAATTGTCGAAGTGCATATGCAAGCAATTTTTCTTCAAGAGAATGATGTCACTAGCTTAAGAACCGCCATTTCAAGGTTTTCTGCATCATTGGATGAGTTGCATAGGAGACATTTTCATTTGACTACTAAGAGTTTGCTTGGCTCAACATTAAAAGTTGCAGAGATGCTATCTGATGACTTAAAAAATAAGACTGGAGAGACAGGATCTTTGGCTTATGACCTTTTGATGTGGACTGTAGGACACGAACAAAAAGAAAGACGGAATCCGTTCATTTATGCTGCATTAAGCATCTTTGGGTCTGTTGCAAGTTTAGGTTTAGGACTTTCCAATCGTCTTAAAATTAGTAATCAAAATAAGAAAATTGAGTTCTTGACTCATAAAGATGAATTGATTATGTCAGAACTAAGGGATCAGTTAGCTTCAATCAATAAAATTATGGATTTGTTAAATGAACATTCAGATAATATCGTTCAAATTATGGAAGTACAGGATTTGTTAGCAACATTAACGTATTATGATTCAAAGATAGATCACATACATAACAGAATTGCACATTTCATTGAGAAATCCAAGGATTATGTAGAAGCTATCACGTTAGCAACTAAAGGTGTATTGTCGCCCCATTTGTTGCCTATACGTTACTTAAAATTAGTTCTGGAGAACACTAGGGATAAACTAGGCTATGTTCCTTTGTTAGACGAACATAGGTTAGAATTTTATTACAGCCTAATTACAGTAAACGTAGATAATAACAAGATTAGGATTACAATTCCCTTTGATTCTTCTGATGCCTGGCAATCTTACAGGATATCACCATTTCCGACTTTCATGACGAATCACTCAAATCCAGTAATATCCAGTTTGACAGGACACGTATTGATTTCCCCAGACAAGGAAACATATACGGTCATTAAAGACTTAAATCAATTAACTCACTGTTCAGACGCAATGGATAGAAAAATATGTACAGCTGACTCATTTGAATTCCGTAAAAACTTGATGGATTCATGCGAGTTAGGTATAGTGCTAGACGGTGCTCTCTCCCATACAAGTGAAAATTGTCTGGATAAGCTTTATCCCTTTGACAATAAAGAATTCAATTGCAGACTAAATAATGGCTCGGGGATACGATACGACAAGGACGGCTTCAATGTATCATGCCCTGACGGATCCACATCATTTAACCACATCTTCGTCGCAGCAGATGGCTGTATCGGGACTTCCCCGAATTCCATGGTGACTGGCCTACGGACAATCATCAGAGAACGTGCTTACTTCGCGAACTTCACGTGGACCTCTACAACGCCCGCACTTCCTCTCCCCTATAAAGGAAGTGTGGCGAAACACTTAATGAAACTTACCGAAAAGGACCACCTGTCGCCGACTTACAAAGAGATTCTTCAACCTATATTACTAGCAGGTTTATTGGTAACGGCGTTGATTTTTATCGCCGTGAACATCCTTGTTTGGCGTAGGTTACGGCACAGCAAGCAGCTACAAAGGAACGAGTTGAATAGCCCTGACAATACCCCTTACCTGATACAATTCAAAGCTGTATGAGTGGCCACCTCATTCGCTAAGGGAGTAATTTGTCAGGATGATGTTTGTATGAAAAGCTGACTAGTACGCTAGTAATATGTAATTAAAGAAATTCTCTACATTTGCATTGTTAAAAATACATTTAAAATAACATTTAAAAAAATAAATAAAATAAAAAAGGATATAAATCATTTTTTTCTCTCGGCATCTAATAAAAATATATAAGCCGGAATGTTAAAAAAGAAAAGAGAAAAAAAAAAAAAAGAAAAAAAAATATATAAGATATATAACAGAATCTATGGGCGTCTAATAAAATGTATCAGCCCTATATATAAATATATATATGTACGAAACCGTGGTACGTGTACGTACCAGGAATTCGTATTTGTGCACTGAATATTGAGTATCTTGTTTCTGACAAAGGTAACAATTATTCTTTATCAAGTTACCGAATCATTTGTAAGTCAGAATTTGTTTTGTTTTTTGGTACCATGTAATCATTTGCTAGCAATGTACCATATATATGATCTTGGTTTTATCATGCATTTTTCTTTTTGCTTTGGTAATATCTTTTTTGTATGCATTATTGTTATTAGTTTTGATGTGCCTATTTGGACATTCGTCCTCAGTTGGATATAGCTAGTTTTGGACAATGAATGATAAGTATGTCCAGTCACACCTAATAACCATGTTTCGGCTTGTTGTTAAATTTTTGTAAAAAAAAAATTGAGATAGCTGGCCGAGCTTATGTAATATTTAGAATAGTAATATTACATGTTTAAAACAAATGACGTAATATGTCATGTTGGTTGGAAGAGCTGGCCGTGAGATTTGCTATGGTCAACTCAAATTGTGTACAGGATGTAAGATGCTAAGTTGTCATTCTTTCTTAGTGTCAACACATTAACTCTTCGTGTGAAAGTTTGTGACGTCACCGGATGCAGGTGTCTTCCGATTCCGTCACGTGTCTAAAGTAAACCAAGCATACGATATCTGTGATATCGATAGTTTAGTCAGTTCTTATCTAAACTTCATCAGAATTGGTCATGTGGACCAACACAGCTTCCTCCAGTGATGGAGATGTTTAACTCAGTTGTTTATATACAATAAAACTTAAAAACCACCAAGATGTGTTCAATAAACCATCTAAATACATCTGAAAACAACTCATACTCAAATGTGTGCTTAAGACAGTAGCACACCAATATATACATTTGATTAGCGCCCAAGCCCTCTCTCCACCCAAGCTAGGACCCGGGCTGATGACTCACCAGGTAAATATATAGGCTCCCCCAAAACGCCCATCCTTTGCTTGCAAGGATGGTGAGGTTGCAGACACTACAAGAAACTATCGAGCTTTAACGTGACTCGAACCCCAGTCCGGTAGATCACCAGGCAGGGATTTTATATTCATGAAGAAATATACGCGGTTCTATAATACCATACTATAGCGAGATTAGATGAAAAATGATGTGAAGAGAAGAGGTTTGGTAGATGAGGATGCCTTTGATAGGAGGTATTGGAGATTGCGAATCAGACAACCGACCCTTTAATGTAGGGATGACGGTGGGGAAGAAGATACTGTTGTTTTTTTTATTTAATCTCTGCAATACTTTTCTTAATACTTAGAGAATTTTTAGAAATATAATGAAGAGATCTCCAAAAATATAAATTTTCAATTTATTTTATTGAATAATTAACAGTTCATTATTTTCGAGTTTCCCACAAATCATGATTTCATAGTTCAACTTGATAAAAAATTATTGAGAAATATAAATTTCAATATCAATTACCTTTAAAAAACATCATTTAACTTTGATCCACAAATATATATAAAATACCAAATCTTTAACTACCATTACTGTAGATAGATTTTCCCAACATGTTTTACAAAACGAATTTATTCTTTAATCTTTATATCATTATATAAAATCTTTCTGTTAATATTTTGTATGCCTTTCAGCGCTGCCTCATTTTAATTTTCATTATTCAATAACGTACACTGAAGCTTAAGGTAAAAAGACATTTCATGAAAACTAATTTTATGGTCATTTTATTTATGCCAGAAGTGCTGTTATGTATATATATATATATATACACACACACACACACACACACACATATATATATATATATATATATATATATATATATATATATATATATATATATATATATATATATATATACACACTTTATATCTTCTTTCGATGAGATGGAACCCCCAAAAATGTGAGGCAGCCTTTCATTTTTAGAGAAACAAAGCTGTAGCATTTTTACCTGCAATTAAGGATTCAAAACACCTTTCTTTGTTTTCCAGCGACAGGAGAAAAATATTCCATTTTGATCTCCAGCCAACGTTTTTTTCAAACGAATCCTTCCGATGGCTGGAATTAAAAAATGGACACGGTCTGGATTAAAAGTTTCCTTTCCCATACGTTCTTTTTTTTTTTTTTTTTTTTTAGTTGGGAAGCAACGTTTTTTATATGGTTTTTATGATTTTTTTTATCTTTGAGTTTTCATAATGAACGATTATTATAAAGATTATTCATTCTCTCGTTCTTTATTTTTACGATGTATTTTTATATCATATTCTGTTTTCGAGTTTTCATATCAAGTGACTAATTATTATAAAGATTATTTATTCTCTTATTCTTTATTCTTACGATGTTTTTATATCGTATTTCTATTCTTTAATAATTCCTGTTTCTAATAATTTTTTTCTCATAACTTCTTCCTGATTTTTTTTATCTTTGAGTTTTCATAATGAACGATTATTATAAAGATTATTCATTCTCTCGTTCTTTATTTTTACGATGTATTTTTATATCATATTCTGTTTTCGAGTTTTCATATCAAGTGACTAATTATTATAAAGATTATTTATTCTCTTATTCTTTATTCTTACGATGTTTTTATATCGTATTTCTATTCTTTAATAATTCCTGTTTCTAATAATTTTTTTCTCATAACTTCTTCCTGTATTATCACTATTACTATTATTCTCTATTGACTATCTTTAAAAAATTTCTATTGCAATACTATTTAGACTTTCTTTTACCTTCACCATAATTTTCGAATACCGTTTTTTTTTTATTTTTACTTCCTTTGTCATACAATTTTATATTTTGTTTCTACGATATTTCTGTTACATGTTTCATGTTTTTTCTGTTATCCTTCTATACTATTTTCTATTTATTTCTTCAGTTATAGTCTATCATAATTTTTCTGTTACCATCTTTAATAGATATTAATTTTCATTTTTATTTTCATATTATTTCACTTTCAGTTTTATCTATGAAAACAGTACCCGAAAAGTAAACAGTTAATAAACATATTATGAAAAAGCTGATTTAAGTTGAGTTTTATAATTCCCTCTAGAGTACTATGAACTAAATCCCTCTAGAATACTATGAACTAAGTCTCCCTAGAGTACTAGGAACTAATTCCTCTCAGAGTACTATGAACTAATTCCCTTCTGGGCCTAATTCATGACAGCCTTATTCTAATAACCACTTCTAAACAATGGAAAACATAAATGTACCGATAGATTTCCATTTCTTCAGTTATATGTCTTTTATATTATTATTATTATTATTATTATTATTATTATTATTATTATTATCATCATCATCTAAACTACAACCCTAGTTGGAAGAGCAGGATGCTATAAGCCCTAGGCTCCAACAGGGAAAAATAGCCTAATGAGGAAAGAAAATACTAAGATAAATAGACTAACAGAAGTATTGAACAATGAAAATAAAACACATTAAGAACAGTAACAACATCAAAACAGATCTATCATAAATAAAATATAAAAAAGAGACTGAGTTCAGCCTATCCAACATGAAAACATTGACAGAAAGATTGAACTTTTTATACCTGTAAACAACGTGAATGAGGCGGTAATTCATCTCATATACCTTTTTCCGTGTGTCTGGATTACGTGAAAAGACGTCTCCTGCAGGAGAAAGTCTCCTGCCATGGGAAATGAAGGCATCATTGAAAAGGGGTCCCTCGTCTGGGACATCCTTATGTTCCTTTTCTCCAAACATGAGGAAGGATTATATAGGATTGAAAGGACTTCTGGTTTGGATGGCATATTTAATTTGGATGTTTTGGTGGGATACTCGTTGATTGCAACATCAGAATAGTCTGGCTCACTTATGGTTCAACAGCAACAACAACAACAACAACAACAGCAACAACTACAACAACAAATACAGACGTTTCCATTCCACTGTAAGACAAGGGCCTCAGACATGTCCTTCATCATGTCTGGGATTTGGCCAGTTTTCGTCATCATGCTGGCTACTACGGATTGGTGATGGAGGGAGACTTTAGTTTGATCATTTGCAGCAAACCAACCTAGTATAGGTGGCTCTGAATAGTACAGCTTGCTGGTTATGGCGATACATAAAGGTATTAGCTCTTTTTCTTCTTGTTTTTTTGTGACGCTTATGATTGGCAGAGGCAAGGGACAATGACAATGCCCTAGACTCTAGAGACTGACTGTATATACATATGATCAGCGCCGAAGCTCCCTCTCCACCCAAGCTAAGACCAGGGAGGGCCAGGCATTGGCCACTGATGACTCAGCAGGTAGATCTATAAGCTCCCCCAAACCCGTTTTCCTTAGCTCAAGGATAGTTAGGTTGTGGACAATACAAGAAACTATCAAGCTTGAGTGGGACTCGAACCCCAGTCCGGCAGATCGTCAGGCAGGTACGTTTCCAATAGGCCACCACAATCGAAAAGATCCGACTTTTAATTATAAGGTGAATTTTGGAGTAACTTTAAAAGTAAAATATTGCTACCAGCATCAAGTAAAATATTGCTACCAGGATCAGGTAAGTTATTGCTACCAGCATCAAACAAAATATTGCAACCAGCAGTAAGTAAACTACCCGAGACGAAGGTGTCTTTCTTAAGCTGGTGTCTTTATCTTTAACATTTTAAGAATTGCCTTTGGAGATAAGATAACTTTTAAGCCAAGTAAATTTCCTGGGCAACATAATTCCTTCATCAAAAAGATAAGAAGACATTTTTACATTCTGGCTAAAATGGTGTTGTGAATTTGCATTTAAACATTGAAAAATGTCAAATCGTGACTTGCAACATTTGATGAATAATATATAATTATAATATTCTTGTATTAAAGTCCTTGAATTATTCATAAAGTTTATGAATACTGATTTATAAAAAGTGCGTTTGTGTATTTATACATTCTTACTGAGAGGTTCGCTTGTTATGCAAATCAAGCATTTTTAATCACATACTAATTAATGTACTAATTAAATTAAGATTATGTAAATGATTAATCAGTTGAGTATTTATGCAATATTATTGAAATTATAAATCGAATATAAATATAGATAACTTTAATCTCATATCAAACTCATATTTCATCATCTCATGAAAAAAATATATTCATTAAAACTGAATCGATACAATAACGATTAGATGAATTAATATGTTTATCTATACTAAAATCATCAATTATTATTCAAGATGAATTCTTCTTCTTCTTCTGGTCTACTTCTTTTCCCACTTCTATGTGGGGTCGATGTTTCTGGTCAGCTTCTCCATCTACCTGTGTCCCACACCTCATCACCGGTTAATCCCTTTGATCGAAGGTCATCCTTGATACAGTCCACCTACCTTCGCTTTGGTATAATCAAAAGCATTTCACATTACATAGCGATTTAAAGAAAATGGAATTCATCATTAAGTT
This sequence comes from Palaemon carinicauda, assembly GCF_036898095.1. Lineage (NCBI taxonomy): Eukaryota > Metazoa > Arthropoda > Malacostraca > Decapoda > Palaemonidae > Palaemon > Palaemon carinicauda. Next base: position 12,728,343 of record NC_090756.1, on the reverse strand, counting down.
CTCAATTCAATGAATATCAAATGTGATATGCTTATCTATATTAAATTCATCAATTATTATTCAAGATGAATAACAAATCATATCAAAAACATTTCAGATTACATAGTGATTTTAAGGAATTGGAAACTGATAATTTTAAGATTCAAATTCAATGAATATTCGTAACTAATCGTCAAATGAGATGGTGGCCTATTGGAAACGTCCTTGCCTGGTGATCTGCGGACTGGGGTTCGATTCCCTCTCAATCTTGATAGTTTCTTGTATTGTCTGCAACCTCACCATCCTTGTGAGCTAAGGATTGGGTGAATTGGGGTAGCCTATAAATCTAGCTATTGAGTCATCAGCAGCCATTGCCTGGCTTTCCCTGGTCCTACCTTGGGTGGAGAGGGGTCTCGGGTGCTGATCTTATGTATATATGATGTCTCTAAGGCATTGTCCTGCCATTCATCAGCAACCTTTAAACCTAAAAAGTGTTTCCAGTAATCCAGTTGAAATCAACAAAATCATCATCGATGAGAAATTACTTCATCTGATGAAACAAATTCGAAACACTATTGAAGTCAAACTCACTCTCCCTTCATTGAAACCTGTTTCAACATATTGCT
>NC_090756.1:12720238-12722738 GCF_036898095.1 Palaemon carinicauda | reverse complement strand
TTTTTTCTTTAATCCCATCAAATCATCAAGGTTTTTATGAAAGTCCTTCATGTTATTAGTTTTTTTACATTCGCCGTTGTAGAATTTTCTTTTTGTTTTTTCTAACAGGATGTTATAGTCATTTCTGGCCTTATTATATAGATTTCTGGCTTGTAAGGATTTGGCTCTTTTCCATCTACCTTCCATCTTACGTCTGTGTCTTTTTGCCTTTAATAGTTCACTATTATACCATCTAACATTTTCGCGTACCACTATTTGTTTGTTCTTTATGGGACACATGGTATCGTACATTTTTCCAAAATTGTCGTTGTATTTTCTTGGTATAGCACCCAACACATTCTGTCTACCATATGTTCACATTGTGTGTTCACACAAAGACATTTGCGCTACACTAGCTTCAATAAAATTCTCAGCATCAAAATTTTCCCGTTCCCTATATGTGATCCATTTTTTCAATACTCTGGTGCAATTTATATTAACATTAAAGGTGATGAGTTTATGTGTTTTTGAGATCTCAAAGTCTGGTTCCACTTCAAGGTTTTTTATTAGGTCCTGAGTCTTTTCCACATATGACCAAGTCGAGTGTATGACCACCTATGACGTTGATACCAAAAACACTGTTTATTAATTAAACATCTCAAATACTTCCTTGAGTTCTTTAGCCTTATTATCATTTTCATCATCTACCCAACAGTTGAAGTCTCCACCAATTAATGTATTTTTAATATCGTCCACCACACCCACAAGAATACTAAATTCTTCAATGAATTTAGTCATATTACTCGCTGGTGGTCTATATAATGATATTATATTCAATACCTTATTGTTTCTTGTCAGTTTTAAACAGATATATTCAAACGTTTCAAATACTATTTCATTCATGATAGAAACCCTAGAGAAAGTTTTCGACACAAAGACACCCACTCCTCCTCCAGTTTTGTCCTTTCTTGGTACGTGATAGAAATCATGAGTACACGGCGTCATCTCCTGAATCTTTGAGTTATCACTAATATTTCCCTGCAACCAAGGTTTCCGTTAATAAGCATAAATCTAATTCCATTTCGTTAATAAGATTTCTAATCTCTAAGGTTTTATTCCCCACCGATTGAATATTTATCAGACCACACTTAACCAATGGGCTAGACTCCATGATCGGTTCTATTTTTTATCCTGGTAAGCTCCTCCTTGTATACCTTACAGTTATCATCATATGTCCTATGATTCGTATCATTATAATTCCTCATTGTGCAGTTATGACATTTTAACGTATTTACATTACAATCCGTGGTTCGATGATCCTGGCTACACTTGGCACATACCTGAGTCTTGCTACAATTTTCAGCAGTATGACCAAATTTCTTGGCATTTATAACACTGAAATACATTGTAGGAATCATAGATTTTACAGCATCCTCCAAGCGTGGTATATACTCTATCATCTCTTTTACGGAAGACTTTCCTGATAGTTGGACTACACTTTATAATGACGTGTAATTTACCGCTTTGTCTTGATTTAAACTTCCTGATCAATTTAAAGTCTTCTTCATTTTCACATATATCATTCAACCATTCATTCTTCTCCATTATACTGGCAATTATATCATCTTCATTTTCATCAATATTGCAGACCTTGATCTTCGGTTTAAGTAGATCCTTTTTATCTACTTCTACCTTAATGTCATTCTTGACCTCTTCTAAGTCATTTTTAGCCTTTTCTAACCCAGTTTTATCCGCAAAATTAACTACCAAGTGGCCTTGTTTAGAGGTTTTGACCTGTTCGACATTCGTGGGTTATCTTCTTCATGATAGTTTTTCTTGATATCTGAAGCCTTCTTATTTTCCCTCCTAGATTTTATAACCAAAGTGTTTCTTGATTTCAACTTACTTGCATATGTAGTCTTGGTCACATTCTCTTTTTCATATTCCATAAGTTTCTCTTTCAGCTCGACAATTTCTTGACGCATATCATGTATTGAGCAGTTATCATATCCATAAAACCAGACATCTGTTGTTGTACATTTACCTTCATCTCTTCTATGATGATGCTTAGTCTCGTTATGTCATCAACACATGCAGACTCAACACATTTTGGACATTTATAAATGATGTTTCCTGCTTTTTTAAAAGAGTACTTGAACCATCCTTTTAAATTAGAGCAAGCTTTTTCATCATGGTACCATCTTCGGCATTGATCGCATTGCATCCCATCATCGACATAGGACTCACAGTGCACCACACATGCCACGATTGCCTCCGTCATCACATTCTTCATAAGCTGCTGCCATTATACTTTCCTCCCTTCCTGTGAGTACCCTCGTCAATTTCAGTCATAAATAGACCGAGATCATTCACGGGATTACGTCTTCCTTTTCGTTTTCTAAGGGAAAGACATATTGAATCATTATTTCAATGAACTTTTCAAGTAGCCCCACCCCAACGCAAAAATGCTGGGTCAGGCCTTTCACTACAGACCTCACATACAAGGAAACCACTGATTTTT
>NC_090756.1:12712738-12715238 GCF_036898095.1 Palaemon carinicauda | reverse complement strand
TTCGTTTGTGAACAACTTCCCGGCCACAATTCTAATAGTAGAGTAATGAAACTTGCAGGGATTAACTGTCATGTAAAAAGCTGGAAATGATGAAATTTTGGAAGTTCAAGGTCAAAGGTCAAGGTCACTGTCAGGCAAAATGTCCAATTCACGTAATCAGCCGTAAGTTTGGACATAATTGTCACAGAGGCTTCAAACTTGCTTCATATTAGAGTGTATGAAAATCCACGCCAATCAATATAGATTAAGGGCCAAAGGGCCAAGTCAAGGTCGAGCAAAAGGTCGAGACATAAGCTGCTGTTGGCGGAGGTGTGTGCTCTACTGCGTGCCCCTCTTGTTTTTTAATATAATCAATTTAATTATATAAATCTCACTTGTTATTTTCAGTTATCATTTTCTTCTTTTTCACATTTTATTTATTACCTTTTAGTAATATTTGGCTAATAATTTTTAGATATGATTTCCTAGTAGACATATTTTTGCTAGTTTTAGATATAATTTAATGATGGTTTTAGACCAAATTATCTTAAGTTTATTGTCCTACCTTAACAAATTTTTGGGATTGAAAAATCTTGATACTTTTGATAACTGTCAACATATATTTTTGGACAGTAATCTGTTTTTTTTTTTAATCTCCAATAAAACTAATGAATACTATTTTTTTAGATTTTTTCATAAAAGAATTATTATTTAGAATATGATTATCAAATTTTATTTTTTTTTTCATTTTCTAATTCTATATAATAGTTTTGAAAACAATTGTTTGATAATTCCCTTATATATTGTGATTTCTTTTCCCAACACTTTTGGATGCAACTTTAAAATATCTTAGGATATAAACTTTTTTTTGGGAGGGGTGTTGAGGGTGTAAGTTACACAAAATACAATATACTAAATATTTTCAATAAATTTCTTATAGCATTTTGATAATATTCACGAACACAAATAGTTTGAAATGGAAAAGATTCTCAATTTCACTTTATTTTCTAGAAAATCATTATCCAAAACTACCCATAAATTGAAAAGTTTAGAATGTAGGCCACTAGATGGCTCTGCTTTGTATATACATCTGGTTATTTTGACCCATTCATTTTCTATACGTATTTCATAAATTATCACTCTCACATTTAGATATATATATATATATATATATATATATATATATATAATATGTATATAGATATATATATATATATATATATATATATATATTTATATATATATGTATCTATATATGTATATATATGTATGTATATATGTATATATATACATATATATGTATATATATAATATATATTATACTGTATATATATATATATATACTGTATATATATATATATATATATATATATTAATATATATACTGTATATATATATATATATATATATATATATATATATATACGTGTGTATATATATATATATATATTATTCATATATATATATATTATATATATATATATATATATATATATTACTAACTAAGCTACAACCCAATTTAGAAAAGCAGGATGCTATAAGCCCCATAAGGGGCTCCAACAAGGAAAGTAGCCGTATGAGGAAATAAAAAGGGAAACGGATAGAATAGTGTGCCTAATTGTACCCTTAAGCAAGAGAACTCTACCCCAAGACAGTGGAAGACCATGGTACAGAGGCTATGGCACTACCAAGATTAGAGAACAATGGTTCGATTTTGGATTGTCCTTCTCCTAGAAGAACTGCTTACCATAGATGAAGAGTCTCTTCTACACTTACCAAGAGGAAAGTGACCACTGAACAATTACTCGTGCAGTAGTTCCCCCCTTGAATGTGCGTGTGTGTATGTGTGTGTATTTTTTTTAAATTTGAGCTTACCAAGCATATTATGATTAGCTATTAAAGCTAAAAGACCAGGAAAAAGAAACTGCTTAAAATGTAAAGGTTTCTTATCAACACGTCCTTAAGAAACCAGAAACTTAAATGTATTTTTCTCTCCAGTATCATTTCACATCTAGCAAAACAGGAACTAAAATAGAAGGAAAACTGCTTGAAAGAATATTGCAACTATAAAAAGAAAAAATCTTAAGCCAAGAAAAAAGCAAGAGAACAATTTCATGCTTGGAATTTGCCATTTTCCATCTGTGGATAAGAAGATCGTAATGGCCAATGGATATAACGGCTCTCCCTCGGCGGCCAAGGAGGTCATTGGAATGAGGTTTTAAAAGGAGATTTTAGATTTTCTTTCAAAAGAGTTCCTGACGTTGGGCTGATTTTGAAAATCTTCTCAATTTGGTCGTTTTATTAAGCTGGATTATATGCCATTACGGATCTTGCTAAAAAGCATAAAGATTATTGTCTGAGTCCTCTCTCTCTCTCTCTCTCTCTCTCTCTCTCTCTCTCTCTCTCTCTCTCTCTCTCCTCTCTCTCTCTCTCTCTCTCTCCTCATTTAACCTTTACTGATGTATATTGCTTTAGATTTGGGTCTCTACTTCTCTCTCTCTCTCTCTCTCTCTCTCTCTCT
>NC_090756.1:12705893-12708393 GCF_036898095.1 Palaemon carinicauda | reverse complement strand
TAAAATAAATAAACTAAAAGAAGTAACAAACAACAAAAAATAAAACACTATGATCAGTAACATCAAAACAGACCTTTCATAAATAAACTATAAAAAAGAGACCGAGTTCAGCCTATCCAACATGAAAACATTGACAGAAAGATTGAACTTTTTATACCTGTAAAGAACGTGAATGAGGCGCTAATTCTTCTTGTATACCTTTTCCCGTGTGTCTGGATTACATGAAAAGACGTCTCCTGCAGGAGAAAGTCTCCTCCCGTGGGAAATGAAGGCATCATTGAAAAGGGCTCCCTCGTCTGGGACATCCTTATGTTCCTTTTCCCTCAAACACGAGGAAGGATTATATAGGATTGAAAGGACTTCTGGTTTTGATGGCTTATTTAATTTGGATGTTTTGGTGAGGTACTCGTTGATTGCAACATCAGAATAGTCTGGCTCACTTATGGTTCAACAACAACAACAACAACAGCACAACAACAACAACAGCACAACAACAACAACAACAAATGCAGCCGTTTCCATTCCCCTGCAAGACAGAGGCCTTAGACATGTCCTTCATCATGTCTGGGATTTGGCCAGTTTGCGTCATCATGCTGGCTACTACGGACTGGTGATGGAGGGAGACTTTAGTTTGATCATTCGCAGCAAACCAACCTAGTATAGGTGGCTCTGTCTAGTACAGCTTATTGGTCAGTGTGATACACAAAGGTATCCCCACTCAGAAAGGGTGTGGTTCAAAACCAAGTTTTAAAATAGTTTTTTTTTTTTCTATCCTCTTCTCTTTTGCTTATTATGAATGGCAGAGGCAAGGGACAGTGACAGTGCCCTAGAGACTGAACATATATACATATGATCAGCGCCCAAGCTCGCTCTCCACCCAAACTAGGACCAGGGAGGGCCAGGTATTGGCTACTGATGATTCAGCAGTTAGACCTATAAGCTTCCTAAAACCCTTTTCCTCAGCTCACAAGGATAGTTAGGTTACAGACACTACAAGAAACTATAAAGCTTGAACGGGACTCGAACCCCAGTCCGGCAGAGCGCCAGGCTAGGACGTTTCCAATAGGCCACCACAATCTAAAAGATCAGAGCTTGTAATTATAAGGTGAATTTTGGAGTAACTTTAAAAGGAAAATACTGCTACCGGCGTTAAGTAAAATATTGCTACCAGGATCAGGTAAGGTATTGCTACAAGCAAAAAGCAAAATATTGCTACCAGCATTAGGTAAACGTCCCGAGACGAAGGTGACTTTCTTAAGCTGGTGTCTTTATCTTTAACATTTTAAGAATTGCCTTTCGAGATAAGATAACTTTTAACCCAAGTAAATTTCCTGGGCAACATAATTCCTTCATCAAAAAGATAAGAAGACATTTTTACATTCAGGCTAAAATGGTGTTGTGAATTTGCATTTAAACATGGAAAATGTCAAATCGTGACTTGCACCATTTGATACACAATAATTAATTATAATATTCTTGTATTAAAGTACATGAATTATGCATAAAATTTGTGAATACTGATTTTGATAAACTCTGCTTGGTGTATTTATACATTCTTACTGAGAGGTTCGCTTGTTATGCAAATCAAGCATTTTTAATCTCATACTAATTAATGTACTGATTAATTCAAGATTATGTAAGTAATTAATCAGTTAAGTATTTATTCAAAGTTATTGAAATTATCAATCGATACTAAATATAACTAACTTTAATCTCATATCAAACACTTATTTTATCATCATCTCGTGAAAACATCTATTTATTAAAACCGAATCGATACAATTACGATTAGATGAATCAATATGTTTATCTATATTAAAATCATCAATTATTATTCAAGATGAATTCTTCTTTTCTGTCTACATCTTTTCCCACTTCTATGTGGGGTCGATGTTTCTGGCCAGCGTTCTCCATCTACCTCTGTCCTACACTTCATCACCGGTTAATCCCTTTGATCGAAGGTCATCCTTGATACAGTCCATCCACCTTCGCTTTGGTATAATCAAAAGCATTTCAGTTTACAGAGCGATTTAAAGAAAATGGAAATCATCATTAAGTCCTCAATTCGATGAATATCAAATGTGATATGTTTATCTATATTAAATTCATCAATTATTATTCATGGTGAATGACAAATCATATAAAAATCATTTCATATTGCATAGCGATTTTAAGGAAATAGAAATTGATGATTTTAAGATGTAAATTCAATGAATATTCATAACTAATCGTCAAATGAGATGGTGGCCTATTGAAAACGTCCCTGCCTGGTATTCTGCCGGACAGGGGTTCGAGTCCCGCTCAAGCTCGATAGTTTCTTGTAGATTTTGCAACGTCACCATCCTTGTGAGGCCATTGCCTGGCCTTCCCTGGTCCTAGCTTAGGTGGAGAGGGGTCTTGGGTTCTGATCTTCTGTATATATGATCAGTCTCTAGGGCATTTTCCTACTAGCTAGGGCAATCTCACTGGTCACTGTCCCTTGCCTCTGCCATTCATGAGC
>NC_090756.1:12695893-12698393 GCF_036898095.1 Palaemon carinicauda | reverse complement strand
GAATATACAATACCTTGAGGCCATAAGATCATAATACATGTGTCCATGCATTTTTTGCTGTAAACATATGTTGTTGTTGTTGTCGTTTTTGTTGTTGTTATTGTTGCTGCAGATGTTGTTTTTCTGTTGGTTTTGTTGTTGTTGTTATGTGTTGTTGTTGTTGTTGTTATAGCTGCTGCAGATGTTGTTGTTTTGTTGTTTGATGTAGCTGTTGTTCCTGCTGATCTTGTTGTTGATGTGTTGTTGTTGTTGTTTTTGTCATTTTTGTTGTTGTTATTGTTGTTGTTGCTGCTGCTGCTGTTGTTGTTGTTGTTCCGTGAATAACTCTGGAATTAGTGAAAAATAAAAAAAGTCTAGAAATATAGTAGGGCAATCGATACGCGAACTACTTAGACCACTAAAACTCTCTCTCTCCTCTCTCTCCTCTCTCTCTCTCTCTCTCTCTCTCCTCTCTGATCAAGACCCCAAGAGGTCGTTAACGACTGTCCTCGACCCAAGAACGTCATGATTCTGTTTTTTTTTTTTAGGAGACCACTGCAACCAATACTGATATAATTCAGGGCCACAAATGGCCCTACGTGGAGAGATCAGGCCATTATTAGTGGTCGAATGGCCAGAGATAATGGGGATTTTATTTGGGAAGTGGTCCTAGGAGGACACTGTGATAAAGAAAAGTGATTTTGGAGAATTATTCGAAAAATAGTTTATATTCTTTTTAGTTTTTAAAGAGATGTTTTTTGGTGTTCAGAACAGCTATTTTTCCCGTTTTCGGAAACACCATTTTTAAGTAGCTATTGTTTTCAGTTTTTGAAAACACCATTTTTAAATAGCATTCTTTTCGAGTTTTTTAGAGCAAATAATTTTTCAGTTTTTAAAAATGGGTATTTTAAAGTAATTATTCTTTTCAGTTTTTGAAAACTGCCCATTTTTCAATTTTCGAAAACAGCTATTTTTCAGTTTTTTTTTCAAGTTTTTGAGTACAACTTTTTAATTTATACTAAACCGTTTTGTTAAATAATGTGAATGATCGTTTTATTTAGAATTTAATTATACATAAAATTATGCATTTTCAATTAAAGTAAATAAATAGATAAAAATAGCGCTTCTTGGTTCCTGTGATGATTTATTACTCTCTCTCTCTCTCTCTCTCTCTCTCCTCTCTCTCTCTCTCTCTCTCTCTATGTGGGAACAAAATCTGAATTTTGTAAAAAGATTCATTTTACAGAGAAATATCAAGGAATTTACTTTGGAAATCTGTAACCTTCTGTGTGAAAGTTTAAGCCCTTCTGCTACCAAGCTTTGGAATTAACTTCCTCTTTTACTTCCCCTACGTCATATAACCTTCCTTTCTTTAAGAATCAATAGATCAACAAGCTGAATTATTCTTTCCCCTTTCCCTACGGTTCTGGGCTACAAATATACACCAGGTTAGCCTTCTATTTCCAGTGTAAATATACATAATCCTTATCATCATCATCTCCTCCTACACCTATTGACGCAAAGGGCCTCGGTTAGATTTTGCCAATCGTCTCTATCCTGAACTTTTAATTCAATACTTCTCCACTTATCATCTCCTACTTCACGCTTCATAGTTCTCAGCCATGTTATCCTTGGTCTTCCAACTCTTCTAGTGCCTTGTGGAGCCCAGCTGAACGCTTGGTGAACTGATCTCTCTTGGAGAGTGCGAAGAGCATGACCAAACCATCTTCATCTACCCCTCACCATGATCTCATCCCCATTATTATTATTATTATTATTATTATTATTATTATTATTATTACTACTACTTAAGGTACAACCTTAATTGGAGAAGCAAGATGCTATAAGCCCAAGGGCGCCAGCAGGGAAAAAGAGCCTAGTGAGGAAAGGAAATAAGGAAATAGATAAACGATATAAGAAGTAATGAAAATTAAAATAGAATATTTTAAAAACATTAACAACTCGAGTAATCTCTCTCATAGTTTCATTTCTAATCCTGTCCTGACATTTATCTCCTAATGAACAACTATCTCGAAAAAATACAATAGTCTCACAATATAATAGACGAGATTCAAAAGAATTTTTTTTTTTTTTTTTTTTTACACTGAATAAATTTTCACCCCAAACTCGAGTAATTGGAACCTGATTGAAAGTTGCAAGAGCAGAAAATTGGAGTTTAACTTGACGTGTCTTCGATGACACCAACCGGAAGTTGAAGACTTATTTTTTAATGAGAAACATTAACTTTGAAATGTTAATTTTTACCGGTGGAAAAATATGCAGCCATTTAATTTCGCGATTCATTTGTATTGGAATCCTTCGGTGCATTACTTTCTAATTATTTTTGGGTGGAATTTTTTAATTATCTTTTGTGGTAATTTAATTTAGCGTATTACAATAAAATATTTCATTTCCGATTAACTAAATACCTCCGCCAACGAAATTTGAAGTATGTTATGCTTTTGCCACCGTTTGTATATTTGTCTGTGTGTGTTTGTTTGTGAACAGCTTCCTGGCTACA
>NC_090756.1:12675893-12685893 GCF_036898095.1 Palaemon carinicauda | reverse complement strand
GGTTTTATATCCGTATAGGAGGAAAACCAATGCAACATAGCTTGCATAAAGGAACAATTCTATTAGAATTATCCCAGATAAGGTACATAGAATGAATGCTCAATTATACCAATAAATTGACACAGGTGAAGGAGACGCAAGGTTCTCAAAAACCAGTTTATTGACAGGCAATAAATAGACAGGTTAACCACAATTATATATATATATTTACATAAGAAGAGGATAACCCAAAACTTTAAGCATAAGTATGATAGTAAACAGAGCTTGTTTGTCTGAAAGAAAAACATTAAATGCCACTTTTAAGATACCGAGGTATCAAAGTCATAAAAGTCTGTATTACAAATCAATGACATTAGCGTTAGAAACGTTCGGCACACATGTCTGCACTTATGCTAGGTTCACCTTCGGAAATGGAACAGTCTACATGGGCAACACAGTGCCCTCACTTAGTTTGTAGTACAGTATGTAACTACACACTCACCCTGGAATTAATCGTCCCAATTAAGACCACTGTTCCTCGCAGAGTTAAACAGTAGGGTTAACACCGCGACCCACTGTTACCACAGATCTCTTTAGTTCCTCTACTTGCTTTGCATAGTGGCGAAAGAACACTCTGGAAGACTTCCAGCCAGTGTATGAACGGAGATGTTCAAAATCCATACAATTAAAGAAATTTAAGGATGAGGCAACTTTCCTCGGATCGTGACCTGAGGGTGTATTGTCAGGATCCGCTCTGCGAATAAAATATGTGATTTTCGCTCTGAGTTGATTCAGAGATAAATTTGAGCCTGATGTTTCTCCCCTGAATAGTTGACCACCCTTGAAGTCTGAAGTTCTATGAAGATAGACCTTTAGGCATTCTACTGGACATATAGATGCATCTTCTTTCAGAGGGCAGATTCTCCAGGGACCCCACCTGTTGGTGGGTAACTCATTCTTGGCGAGAAACGTAGGATCCGGAAACAGGTTCAGTTCTCCCCCAACCAGGAACTGAACACGACCTGCCTCTCTCGAGAGGCTACAATCTCACTAACCCTGGCCCCGGACGCGAGTGCAAAATAGGAAAATAACTTTTTGTGTCAAATCCTTTAACGCACACTCTTCATTGCTCAATAGAGAAGCGAAATGAAGAACTTGTCTAAAGACCATGAAATGGGCTTTGGAGGTGCTGAAGGTCTGAGCCTAGCACAGGCTTTCGGGACTTTATTAAAGATCTCGTTACCTAGGTCGACCTGGAAGGCATATAGAATGGGTCTTGTCAAAGCAGACTTACACGCTGAAATCGTGTTAGCTGCCAATCCTTGACCATGGAGGTGGAGAAGAAAGCTAAGCAGAAGTCTGTCAAGATCTCCTGCGGATTCTTCGCCTTGACAAAAGGCCACCCATTTTCTCCAAGATGACTCATATTGCCTTCTAGTAGATTTGCACTTATATTCCTCAAAGAAGTCTATGCTGGCTTTCGAAATCCAGAAACGCTTTCTCACCGCTAGGGAGAGAAAATCATGAGCTGCAGGGTCCGGGTTTTCTGTAATGAAGCTCAGACAGTTGACTTCTGGACTCGCTGGGTCAGAACTGGATCTGGTAGCGGTACAAACTTCAGCTACAGTTCCAATGCCAGGAGGAACCACACGCTGTTCGGCCATTTGTGGGCCACTATTGCCGCTACCCCCTTGAAGGATCTCAGTTTGTTGAGGACCCTCAACAGAAGGTTGTGAAGAGGGAACAGATAAATCTTGGACCATCTGTTCCAGTCGAGGGACATCGCGTCCACTGCTTCCGCTAAGGGGTCCTCGTACGGGGCACGTACAGGGGCAACTTCTTGTTGTCTTTCGTCGCAAAGAGGTCTATCTGCAGTTCTGGGACTGATTCAGAATGAAGGAGAATGATCCTGCGTCTAAGGACCATTCCGACTCTATCGGTGTGAACCTGGATAGAGCGTCCGCTGTCACATTGCGGAATCCTTGAAGGTGAACTGCCGACAGGTACCATTTCTTCTTTTCCGCCAATCGGAAGATGGCCAACATCATCTGGTTGAGAGGTGGTGACCTCGATCCTTGTCGATTCAAGTATCTCACAACTACCTCGCTGTCCATCACCAACCTTATGTGGATCAAGTGACGCGGGGAGACTTTCTTTAAGGTAAGGAGCACTGCCCTAGCTTCTAGAAAGTTTTATGTGAAAGGTCTTGAATAGCTTGGACCAAGTCCCGTGGACTTTTTTCCGATGAGAGTGACCTCCCCATCCCTCCTTCAAGGCGTCTGAGTGAATCGTCACCGACGGGGGAGGTGGCTGAAGAAGAACCGACTTCTTTAGATGTCTGGCTTGGGACCAAGGCCTGAGAAGAGTACTTAGCCGAAGCGGCTGGTCTTCTCAGATCTCTTCGCGCGTTTGATGCATAACTTCTCCAAACTCCGATTGCATCCTTTAGCTGTGCTCTTAGCACTGGGTCTGTCACCGAAGCAAACTGGAGAGAGCGCAGTACCGTCTCCTGCTCGCGTCTTGATATCCTTTCGGAATCTAGTAGTCTCTTGACAGAACCCGCTATCTCCTTCCTTTTCTTCGCCGGGATGGAGAAACGGTGTGACAAAAGGTCCCAGTGGATTCCCAGCCACTGGAACTTTTGAGATGGAGAAAGTCGAGTCTTTTTTCTGTTGATCTTGAAGCCTAGGTACTCTAGGAACTGGATCACTTGACTGGAAGCTTGCAAGCATTCTGTCTCGGATGCTGCCCACACCAACCAGTCGTTCAGGTAGGCTACTACCTGAATTCCCTTTAGGCGTAATTGTTTGAGAGCTACGCTCGCAAGCTTCGTAAAAATCCTTGGGGCTATGTTTAGCCCGAATGGCATGGCTCCGAAGGCGTATAGTCTTCGTTGTAGCCTGAACCCTAGGTAGGGGGAGAGTCGATGGCCAATTGGAATGTGCCAATAGGCGTCTGACAAGTCTATAGAGACGGAATATGCCCTCTTGGGCAGTAAGGTCCTTATGTGTTGCAGTGTTAGCATTTTGAATTTGCAATTCACTATGAACTTGTTGAGTGGCGACAAGTCCAGAATGACTCTGAGCTTTTCCGAGTCTTTCTTGGGAACACAAAACAGCCTCCCTTAGAAATTGATGGGCTTCACCCTTCGGATCACCTTTTTTCTCCAACAGTTCTTGAACGTACTCCTCCATAACGGGGGTGGAGTGTTGGAAAAACCGAAGGCACGGGGGTGGAGTGCTGTACCAGCTCCCGCCCAGTCCATTCTTGAGTAGGCTGTGGGCCCAGAGATCGAAGGTCCACCGATCCCGAAATTTCAGAAGTCTCCCTCCTACCGGTATCACCTCACTTGGACTGCCGTCCTGAGGTCTTGCCTTCCTGACCACGACCACCCCTGAATCCCCTTCCCCTTGAGGGGCGTCTAGACGAGCCTCTGGCTGCTCCTCTAGGCTTTGCTCGAAAGGAAGTAGACTGCCCCTCGAACGCTGGGGTGAATGCCGTGGACTGTGTCGACACGGCCTGGGGTACCCACTGAAAAGTGGTCGGGGTTTGTGCCACGATCTGGGACACTGGGGGCAATGGCAATTGCAGTTGCTGTTGCTGTCTAACAGGCTTGGCTGGCCGAGACGGTAGCCTAGTCCTCATAGTCTTCCTCTTTGGTTGAGGACCCTCATCCGGGGAAGACTTTCTTTTGATAGACAGGCCCCACTTCTGGAGAAGGTTTCTATTCTCCAAGGCGGCCTTATCAACAACTTCTTTGACCAAGTCGGTAGGGAAAAGGTCTTTTCCCCAAATGTTGGAGGGGATTAGTTTCCTTGGCTCGTGCCTCACCGTAGCCGAGGTAAACACGAACTCCCTACAAGCTCTCCTTGCCTTGACGAAGCCATAAAGGTCCTTCGTCACTGTGGCCAGATGAGTCTTGGCCACTACCATGAACATTTCATGGACCTTGGGGTCACTTGCCATCCTCTCGAGAGTAGTCTTAAGAGACATTGAGGCAGTCAGTCTTTCTTTTGTAACGAACTCTCTTCGCAAAAGAAAGTCAGACAGCTTAGGGAGGTCCTCGCCGAACTGACGTCCGGCAATATCAGCCTCCAACTTTCCAACTGAGAACGTAAGATGGACGTCCTTCCAGTCTTTGTGGTCCATAGGCAGGGCCAGCGACAAGGGTTTACACTCCTTTAGGGAGGGGCAAGGCTTGCCGGCCTCGACTGCTTTTAGTACAGCCAGAAACCCTTTCTGTAAAAAGGGGAAGGCTCTAGTAGGCGAGGACACAAAGGAAGGGAGCTTCCTTTGAGTTAGAGAAGCCCCTCTCTTTCATCGAGGATGAAAGTAGAGCTTGAGCCTTAGCATGGTCCATCACTATGACCTCCTTCGGCTCTGTCTCCTCCTTTGAAGCTGGTTCCTTCCTCAGCCGGACATAACAGTCCGGATATGATGCCTTGCTGGGCCAGAATTCCACCTCCTCCAGGGGAACTGAGCCCAGCTTATCCGAGATGACGATCTTTCTAGTGGTCATCGGCATGTGCTCAGCATACCTCCATGGGTTAGCATCTGAGCACAAGGGAAGGTCTTTCACATTGAGCTTTTCTGGGGCCCATGTAATTCTGCAAGGCACTGCATTCGCAGTTCCATTGTAGCCGCCTTCTCCTGATTCTCCTTCTGCATTTGTTGGATCATTCCAACAATAGAAGAGAGGGCCTGTCCCAGCTCTACTGGGAGACCGGCCAATGTTGAGGGAATAGGCTCCGGAATCTGAACCGGAGTAGCCGACACCTCGTCGACGTCTACCTCTACAATGTCTGGGGCTTGAACTTCATCCTGGGCTTCTGCCAGGAGGTCTTCCTCCAGACACTCGTCCACATCAGACATCCTGTCATCTAACTGGATGTCTTGCATCGCGACCGCGACTACAGCATCCACCTGGATCTGAACTTAGGGGATCTCCTCTTGAGGCTGGGGAATCACTGCATCAGCTGATGCCTTAGGGAAAAGATACGCCCTCATCTTCTCACTTGGAAGATAAGGGCCAGAAGTGTTCTTTTGGAAGCCCCTTACCCAGGTACGAAGCTTCTTCCTAGCTATATCCCTTGATTCCTCCATCAAAGGTTTCAGTAATCAGGTTAGTGCACACAGTACATACCTGAGGGTCCCAATACCGGAGATCATCCTTGGAGACAGCGTATGCTGCGTGTCTCCTACAAAACTCATGTCCGCAGAGGTTCTTGCTGCGGACGTTGCAGAAAGCACTTCCGCACTTCGGAGTGTCCTTCTGTAAAGAGAAGAAATTTCCATGAGTATCAAGTGAACTATGTATCACTGGATATGCATAGTATAGCATAACAATTCATAAAGGAAAGACACACACTTGTGTTTCCCTCACAACCCATTGATGCAGCCTTCCAGATAATAAAATCAAATGGTTAATCTCTTCTAGAGTAACCAATGCAAGGTTTCCAGAGGAAACAGGTGGAGCTCACACCTAAGCAATGATTTTAAAATCCTGGATAATAGACAGGAAAGAACTCACTTTCCTATCTGTAGGGCAACAGCAAAGGGATGTGCAAGAAAACACAATAGTGTTAGAAGACACAGTGCTGTACCAAAACCCTTACCATAGTTTTCTTCTTACTGTATATGTTATACTGAAGAATACTAGTACAGTATAGGGGGATGCGTGCCGGCCAGCACTTGCCGGCCGGCACACACCACAACTAGCTTTAAAGTATACTACTTAACAGCTATAAGGCGGCAGCACTCTGGTTCAAATGCATGTGCCGGCCAGCAGCAACTGCTGGCCGGCAACAGCCAACGTCGGCCGGCAATGGCTGCCGGCTGGCAACTACACAAGGTAGTACCCAGCTGCCGGCCACACTCTTGGTGACCGGCAGACAAGGGCTGACATAAGCCGGCCGGCAAAGGTACAAGACCGATGCCAGCCGGCAGCAAAAGAACCAGAGGACTACACCTGCCCGGCTGCCGGCCTCATAGGCCGGCAGCCGGGTCGGGTACAGCACTAGAAGAAAAATAGAATGGATGCCGGGATAAGTGTACACAACCTCCAAGCCCGGCAACCGAAAGAGTGCATATAAGGAAGGGGAGAAACTAATTCAGGCTTCCTGACCAATGCCGTCTGGCTCTACAGGCAGGCATGGATGAGGGATCAAGAGAGGTCCGGGCAGCACTCGAAAACATAAGACCCTTGCCGGCCGGCAGCTCTGCCGGCCGGCAAGGGGCTGAGTCAATTCCACATCCTAACCTATACTAGGTCCAGATGTAGAACGACGTACAGTACAGTAATGGCTAGGCCATTACGGAGAAAGAGGGGGAAGGGACAAGAGGGTCCTACCAACCTTGCTTTAGTGACAGATCACCCGCAGCCAAGAAACTTATCTAAGCCTAAGGGAGATCTAAGGGGGAAGGCCAGCAATACTTGCCAGCTCCCAGAGCACCAAAGCAAGGAAGGTGTTGCTACTCCCAGGGAAAGAAACTTATCCTCCCCCGAGAACAGCAACAAGGACTAGTCTGGTAGATCACAAAAGAAGGAATCATATCCACAGAAACCTTCAGTAGTGACCTAAGGGGGCTAAGCTCCCTTTGTCTGTGTCAGGCCAGCGAGGGGGACTCTGCCCCAAGCCAGACAACACAGGCTCAGACTAAAAAACTCTGTTGTTCTGTCCCTCTTTGAACCATACTACAGGAACAGGAAGGTACAGTAACACCCCAGTATAGTTTTATCGAAAATAAATTCGGAAAAAACCACTTAGGGATAAGCCCAAGGCTTAAACAGAGGGAAAGGGATTGCATACCTTCTCCGAAGAAAAGAAAGCAACCGGGGAGTATGATAAAGTATACTAAGGCTCCATAAGCAACTAGCCTAGGCACCAAGAGAATCGATTACCTAAATCACCGAAACTCACTCGTATACTATCTTGGAAATATTCCACACAGTCTTAAATGTATAAAACATAGCCTAAAGCTTCAATGAAATTTTTATTACACTCGGAAAACCAAAATCATGTATGAAGTACTAGGACCAAACGACTAGGCTACATGGCCTAGCGTAGGCCAGAATGGCGAATACTTCGCCAAATTAAAACTAAGCACGAAAGGAAATCCTATGTAATGCTAAATAGCTAAAATTTATTAAAGCAAAACAACCAGGAATGTCGCTCTGACTAACTAAACTTATACCTAGCGAGCGACAGCGTCCAGGACGCCTCTGGTAGGCTACGGCTCTTGTATCAAAGATTAATCCTATTAATCACTCAAAATTTTACCAAGAGCCTACATTTATACATAAAAGACATTATACTCAACTTATCAGAGGCCGTCGAAGACGGAGAAGCCATGAAAAAGTAGAATAAATCCAAGATTTGCGAGAAACACAGGAAAAAACACCGAGTTGTTAAGCTACGCAAAAAGGAATACAGATGGCGCCAGGATTGGCGCCAGGCATGCATACGAATCGGAGGATAGGGAAGCCTTGGGAGCGGCTCCCCTTTTTCTTTCCCGAATTCGTTTCTTGCCAATCCCTCCTACGAGACGAAATCTCTGTCCAGGATGCAGATTGCCATGTGGCGTGTCAAGAATACGTCCTCTGATATGTCGCGATATCCCTTTCACGAGGGATACTCGCTCCAGGAGTTAGAATTCTGGTACCTTAAGGTAAATTCTCTGGGAATATCGCCGTAGTTGTAATATACCCTAGGAAGCTACCCTATAGGAACTTCCATCAGGACGACATGGCTTGAGCCCAAAAATATATATATATATATATATATATATATATATATATATATATATATATATATATATGTGTGTGTGTGTGTGTGTGTGTGTGTGTGTGTGTGTGTGTGTGTGTGTGTGTGTGTATAAAATCCACAGGAAACAGGAAAGGAAAAGACCAGGTACCAAGCGCTTTCGTGTATTATGTACACTTCTTCAGGGTACAAAGTGAAATAGAAAATAAAATCATACAATAAAGAAACCTACCAAAACTGAAATAAAAGCCATAAACAAGCAAAACATCATCAATATGTTAAAATAGTTAATACTCGTTAAAAATTAATAAACAATTGTCATTTTAAAATAAAATACCAGTAATATAACAAGCATTGAACTAAATGTTTACATTGTACTTCCTTGTATATATATATATATATATATATATATATATATATATATATATATATATATATATATATATATGTATATATATATGTGCACACACATATATATATATATGTGTGTATAGAGAGAGAGAGAGAGAGAGAGAGAGAGAGAGAGAGAGAGAGAGATCCAAAACCTATTGGACCCCTCTTGGCGATAGCGTATGTCAAAGCAACTATTCCTTTTAACACCAATATATTCTAGAGAAATATTTTTTTTTTCTTTTTACTTTTCAAAACCATAATATCACAAAGATAATTGGCCAAAGCTCCTCTCTTAAGCAGAACCAATGGAAGCTATAATGCCCAAAGAGGGTCCTTTTCTTTCCCACCGTTATCCTTACATTAAGGGGTTGGTTGCCTGATGTTTACAGGGAATGCACTAGCTGCATTCATAGTTCTAATAGCATCAGGCATGGTTTATAATTTGGCAGAGGGTTTTTACTATCGTATCCCCTTACTATTATCAACCACAGTTATTGGAGGCGGATCTAACCTTTGACTAAATAGTCTAACTGCAAGGCAGCAGTTTCCACAGTTATTAGCGATGGGATTAGACATCTGATAGAAAGCAAGACTGCTAGGCAGAAGCTGTCCATTTAGTCGCTTTCTATGACACGCAGGACGTATGGTTTAATGGCTTAAAGGTTTAAAGGCCGCTTATGAATGGCAGAGGGAAGGGACGGTGACATTGCCCTATTAAGCAGGACAATGCCCTAGAGATTTACCATATATACTTAAGATCAATGCCCCCTCTCAACCCAAGGTAGGACCAAGAAGGGCCAGCTAATGGCTGCTAATGACTCAGCAGATAGATCTATAGGCTCCCTCAAACCGCCCCATCTTTAGCTCTCAGGGATGGTGAGGATGTAGCGACCAAAAGAACTAACGAGTTTGGGCTTGACTCGAACCCCCGTCTGGCGATCACAAGTCAAGGACGTTACCACATCGGATACTATAACCCTAGTATTCTCACACCCCTACCACAAGGCATTATTATTTCTTTAAAAAAAAAAAAAAATCAAATGGAGTTTTTTTCATGTTTTCTGTGGTGTGTGTTTTTTTCTTATTAGTTTTGTAAAGAGAAATCCTTTTGAGAATAGGATAGCGTCGGTCCAGAGGCCCACTTGGAAGCTATAAACGAAGGATTACCAGTTATTATTGGCCATCAGACAGACTTTCGAGGGATATCTCTCTCTCTCTCTCTCTCTCTCTCTCTCTCTCGTCGATGCTTATCTATTCCATGACTTGCATTTATGATTTCGTAGGTATATTGTTGAAGAAAGTCAAATGCATTTCGAATTTTTAATTCAAATGTCTATATCCATATCTTTCTCCAAGGTATTTCCATTGAACTTAATAATATAATTGTTTCATCTTCTTCTTCTTTTTCTTCTTCTTGTGCTTCTATTTCTTCTTCTTCTTCTTCTTCTTCTTCTGATTCTATTTGTGCTTCTTCTACTTCTTCTTCCTCTTCTTCTTCTTCTTCTTCTTCTACTACTTCTTCTACTTCTTCTTCTTCTACTTCTATATCTACTTCTTCTTCCTCTTCCTCTTCTCGTGATGCATCATCCGTGACAAGACGAAAATCTTTGACTCACCTAAATCTCAACTTTTTTTTCTTCATAGCTGTTGTTTGTAACCGATTCCATTTTCCTTGACTTGACAATTCTTCCCCTGACAAAAACCTGAGATATTTTTCCATCAACTTCACTCCAGAAAAGGACTCGGTTCCCATTCTACATATTTTTTTCGCTTTCTCGTCGCATCAAAAGATTTCAATCTTGGAATCCTGGAATTCTGGAATACTGGAAGCCTTTGTCAACAGTGATGGTGTTTGGTGTATCATC
>NC_090756.1:12655893-12670893 GCF_036898095.1 Palaemon carinicauda | reverse complement strand
AGTTTTTCCATGTTAGGAGTTGAAGTGTTCTCAAGTACAGATTCTACAAAATATCAGTAACGAAAAGGCTCTCTCTAGGTATCAAGAAATACTATTGCAACATACGTTGAAGCAGGAAACTGGGAATGGAGGGTTGTGAACCCCTTGGTGAGATTAGATACCCACTAAATGTCATGTTAACCTCTCTCAGGAGGCCAACATCAGCCACATATATCAAATTATTTTGATTAATTAGAACCGCTAGAAATATGATAGTGAGTAAAATAGGCTCTCTCTCTCTCTCTCTCTCTCTCTCTCTCTCTCTCTCTCTCTCTCTCTCTCTCTCTCTCTCTCAATTAACCTCTGATTGCTTCCTGTGACCAGTGAGACAGTAATTGACTCCCTTTCTAGTCCAACCATTTCCCCCAGCGAATGGTATCTCTCTCTCTCTCTCTCTCTCTCTCTCTCTCTCTCTCTCTCTCTCTCTCTCTCTCTCTCTCTCTCTAAAAAGTCTTTGAGACATACAAAATACGCGTATCTAATTGTATCTCTCTCTCTCTCTCTCTCTCTCTCTCTCTCTCTCTCTCTCTCTCTCTCTCTCTCTCTCTGAATTTAAGAATATTTTATCAGTCAGAGATACGTACATAGAAACATGCACATGCACAGGAATGCAAACATACATTATGCATACATGCGCATGCTAATGTACACTTATACATGCGAGCAGACATACGATATTGCATGCTTTATTGTAAGATGTATTTTGTTGCAAGAGACTTTATCATACGCTCAAAACGATATAGCGTTTAAGACTCCAGTCCTTTGATGGTATTTCCTGTAAATCCATGGAAACAATGTTGAATGACTAAGTAATCCTTTTTTTTTTTTGTGGATTTATTAGGATTTTTATCATAAACTGAATGAATGGGTCTATTGAAGGCCTATACTATCCTGTTATTAATGTTTTTCTTTTTTCCTTTCTGTTTATTGAAATACAATTTCTCGAACAACTATTTGATAAATTGAACGATATTATATGGAATATCAAAATCAGAATTATTTGAAGAAACGCAATTTTACAATTAATATAAAGATGAATATATATATATTTATATATATATATATATATATATATATATATATATGTACTGTATATATATATATATATATATATATATATATGTATATATATATATTTATTTATTTATATATACATATATATATACAAATAACTTTATTTTTATATATAATATTTATATATATATATATATATATATATATATATATATATATATATATATATACTGTATATATATATATATATATATATATATATATATATATATATATATATATATACACATATATATATATGTATATATATACTGTATATATATATATATATATATATATATATATATATATATATACATATATATATATATATATATATATATATATATATATGTGTGTGTGTGTGTGTGTGTGTGATTGTGTGTGTGTGTATGTATGTGTGATTGTGTGTCCTTTCTGGTAGGTGAAAAGGTTTTGTGAACCACCAGGATCAGCAAAGCTGTACTACTCAGGACCACACATACTAGGTTGGTTTGCTGTGAGTGACCATACAAAAATCTCCCCCTATCACCAATCCCTAGTGGCCAGCGTGATGAGGAAAATAACCAAACCCTGGACATGAATAAGTACATTTCTGAGGCCTTTGTCCTGCAGTGGACTAGAAACGATTGCATTTGGTGTTGTTTTTGTTGTTGCTGTTATATATATATATAATATATATATATATATATATATATATATATATATATATATATATATATATATATATATATATATAAGGAATCATTTATTAAAAGAGGATGCCGCTGCGACCCCCCACACCTTATTTTCATATCATATATATAAGCCTTTGAAGGCTCCTGGGCTTATACCACGGACCTAGCAAAAGCGATCCAGGCGCTTCCCTCCTCATCTCAAAGATAAAACTTAAAGAAGAAGAAAAGATCAGTCTAACAAATGCTTCTTCTCTCGAAAACACCTCGAGAAAGAAAAGATCCAATTTTCCCTTGACTCAAAAGCAACGATTTGTAAAGGTCAGGAGTTTTACAAACGCTGTTGACAATCTCATTTATAACTGTTACGCTTTCTCAAATATTCTCCACCTGTCTTTTTCCCTTCTTCCTTTTTTCTTTTTATTTATCTTGCTTCTTATTTTTATTACTTTTCTTCTTCCAAAGGCCAAAAGGAGAGTCTTCGTTGCAATTAGCTTTTCAGATGATAGATGGCACTGTCATCTAGAATTCCTTCATGTTCGTCAGGTAAGTTGTTCGGATGGTATTTATCATTTTTGAGGGGGAGGGGGAGGGAGAGGAAAGTGGGGAAGGGGTGTGTGTCCCAGGGGGTTACAGCTAAGTGAGCTATTGGTTTCTCAAGGTTTCTATTAATTGCAAAAATAAGCTGGCGTGAGTTTCGTCTTCTGAAGTATACAAGAAGTTGGATGATATTTTTTTATAGTTCTCTCTCTCTCTCTCTCTCTCTCTCTCTCTCTCTCTCTCTCTCTCTCTCTCTCTCTCTCTCTCTCTCTCTAGAATGCTGAAATTGACCTCTGAACCTGGATGTCCGTTAATTGTTGAATCGCAGTTGTGAAAGTGAAAGAGAAACAGAAAAATATTCCGTCATTTCAGCCAAACGTAAATGCTATCTGACTATTGATGAGAGAGAGAGAGAGAGAGAGAGAGAGAGAGAGAGAGAGAGAGAGAGAGAGTTTTACCAATCAATTCAAACAGGGATTAGTATCTCATATGTCAGAGATACTTCATAAACTGGGTAGATGTCTTTAATGAAATGAACACCAAAAATTGCATCGTTTGTTTCCTTGGGGTTTTAAAAGAAGACCAAGAAAATCCTAAACCTAGTTCAAATTGGCTTCAGAGGATCCCTGGAAAGCTTCAAGTCCTCGTTTATGGCTCCTGAAGGTTTTAAGAAGCCCTTAAAATGAGGAAATGAGCTTCTTATGGCTCCATGAAAAACTGATGGAAATTTTCACGTCGGAGTATGTAGGACATATTAAGCAATTAATGCTAGTGGGGTAAATGATGCCAACTGGGTTGTGATGGTCTACTGGAAACGTTCCTGCCTGTTGATCACTCGGCTGGGGTTTGAGTCCCGCCCAAACTTGATTGATCGTTTAGTCACAGCAACTTCACCATCCTTGTGAGCTAAGGATGGATGGTTTGGGAGAGCCTATAAGTCTACCTGCTGAGTCATCAGCAGCAATTTTCTGGCGCTCTTGGTCCTAGCTTGGCTGGAGAGGGGTTTTAAGCTCTGGTCATATGTACATATGATCAGTCTCTAGGGAATTGTCCTTCTAGCTAGGATAATGTCATTGTCCCTTGCCTCTGCCATTCATGAGTGACCTTTAAACCTTCAACCTGAATAAGGTGTTGGTTATTGATCCGGTCTTGGAACGTAAAACGCTGTTTCATTTCGTTATAGATATTTTTCCAGTAATAAAACTTAGTTACTCTGTATGAAATTTAATTTCCCTTATGTTTTGTCTAAAGTTTTTGTTCTGAAACAAAGTGATTTTGCTTGTTCATCGTAATTCTAATTCAGTTAGTATTTTGTGGAAAAACAGCAGTTTTCTTGGCAAAACAATGTAAGTTTTCATTTAAATTTATTTACAATTATGATTCTACTGTTTGAATGTTTTTCTTGAAAAAAGAGGGGATTTTACACAATTATTTATTTATATGTTAGAATTGCATCTTTTTCTTGACAAAACATTCTTTTTTTTACATTTGTTTCAATTTGGCTCATATACGCCATAGTATTATGGGTTAAGACAACTATTGTCTTTCCAAAACAAATTCATTTTACTTTTTTCTACTGGAGTGTGTGATTTTAAAAAGAAATCTATTAAAGTTTTAAGGCAAGTCATGAATGGCAGAAGCAAGGGACAGTGACATTGCCTAGTAAGCAGGATAATGCCCTAGAGACTGACCATATTACTTAGGTTCAACGCCCAAGACCCCTCTCCACCCAAGCTAGAACCCAGAAGGGCCAGGCAATGGCTGCTGATGACTCAGCAGGTAGAACTATAGTCTCCTCCAAACCCCTCATCCTTAGCTCAAAAGTATGGTGAGGTTGCAGAGACCAAAGGAACTAACTAGTTTGAGCGAGACTCGAACTTCAGTCTGGCGATCACTAGGCAAGGACGCTACCACCATGTAAGGAGTGATTCATATATCCAAACTGGCGTCACAGCAACAATGGTCATCAATGCAGCAAATAGTAAAAAATGAAGATAATCTTTTAGGTTTATTTCAAGTATAAAACAAAGGATAGAAACTCGAAAGATTTGGAAAGGGAATAATACGAACTGGAATGACATTTATTCAGGTCGTACTACACTATTCTTGAGTACCAACAGACAGACAAACAGCCAGTCTGAGTAAGGTTTGCTGAATTAATACCTTTCCTCCCTGTTAGCAGGAATATGCAGAGAGAGAGAGAGAGAGAGAGAGAGAGAGAGAGAGAGAGAGAGAGCAATGACTAATGCATACATTGCTTTCAGGTCGCCACTCATATTCAAATCAGAGAAGAGAGAGAGAGAGAGAGAGAGAGAGAGAGAGAGAGAGAGAGAGAGAGAGAGAGAGAGAGAGAGAAAGAGAGAAAGAGAGAGGACACCTTTCACTGATACTGAGATGTCAGTAAATAATATATTGTTTTTTAATATACTTTTTCCAACCCACCAGGAGCTGTTGACGTTCACCGAGTAAAACTGATGATAAATTCTCTTTGTAAAAGAATTTTGTAGGTGAATTTTATTCAAAGGTCTCTTATCTTATTTCGACTAAGTACCCAGGAGAGAGAGAGAGAGAGAGAGAGAGAGAGAGAGAGAGAGAGAGAGAGAGAGAGAGAGACACACACATATATATATATATATATATATATATGCATATGTATATATATGTATATGTTTATATATATATATATATATATATATATATATATATATATATATATATATATATATATATATATATATATATATATATATATACCCCAACGACTTCTCTCCAACTTCCAACAAGAGATGCTTTAGCAAGTTTGGGCTGTCTAGATCAGACTTCGGGAATGGGGAATCTAGATGGGGGGAGGGGGAGGGGGGGGGAATGGCTCCAGTTTCGGGGTAGGGGGTGGTTGGGGGTATGACTCCATCCTACTGTCTCTCATCAGGTGGAGGTCCAGAATTGCAAAGTATTCCTGTCAGGGTCAACGTCGTTGCGAAGGATATGCCAGGGATATCAGACGTTGCGGTCTTGGGATGAGGGGAGGCTGTATGCATGTGTGTGTGTGTTTAAATATATATATATATATATATATATATATATATATATATATGTTTATTAAAAATATATATATATGTATGTATATATATATATATATATATATATATATATATTTATATATATGTATGTATATATATGCATATATGCATATATAGATAGATAGATAGATAGGTATATGTATATATACAAAATTTCAAAGGAGTTGTTTATAGTTAAACATCTGGATATTGGGGAGTCACTGTCCTTGGCCTACTCACAATCACACCTTAACTTTTGTTAGGGTTAAATTTCATACCACATAATTTGCACCATGTACTAATTTTTGCTAAATATCTATTAAGACATTCAGCAACCATAGATCTACATTCAGTATAACTTATGCTAAGAGAGTAGATTCATCTGTCAAGATCTACATTCAGTAGATGTAACTAATGCAAAGAGAGTAGCATCATCTGTCCAGATCTAAATTCAGCAGATATATATAATGCAAAGATAGTAGCATCATCTGTCAAGATCTGTACTCAGATGTAACTTATGCACAGAGAGTAGCATCATCTGTCCAGATATACATTCAGTAGATGTAAATGATGCAAAGAGAGTAGCATCATCTGTCAAGATCTGTATTCAGATGTAACGGATGCAAAGAGAGTAGCATCATCTGTCCGGATCTACATTTAGTAGATATAACTGATGCAAAGAGAGTAGCATCATCTGCCCAGATTTACATGCAGTAGATGTAACAGATGCAAAGAGAGTAGCATTATCTGCCCAGATCTACATTCAGTAGATGTAACCAATGCAAAGAGAGTAGCATCATCTGCCCAGATCTACATTCAGTAGATGTAACTGAGGCAAAGAGAGTAGCATCATCTGTCAAGATCTACATTCAGTAGATGTAACCAAAGCAAAGAGAGTAGCATCATCTGCCCAGATCTACATTCAGTAGATGTAACTGATGCAAAAAAAGTATCATCATCTGTCCTGTCCAGATCTACATTCAGTAGATGTACCTGAGGCAAAGAGAGTAGCATCATCTGTTTGCACATGGAAAACGATATCCGCTTTTGTCGGATCCTGTCCAAAATGAAATAACCAGATAAGGCAGCTAACCTTGCCTGATTGGGTCTTTCTAAAAGCCGTATATTCAGACCAAATATTTACCTTTGCTCTCACAAATGCGTAATAGGATTACCTGCATTTAGCCTCTCTCTCTCTCTCTCTCTCTCTCTCTCTCTCTCTCTCTCTCTCTCTCTCTCTCTCTCTCTTTCCTGAATACAAATGAGTTTCCAACCCTCAGAACAGTGACCTTTCTTTCAGGATTCCTGAAGCAGAAGACCAAGAAATAACTTATTGCTTCTCAAAGTATCGATTGGGGGTGGGGGGGGGGGGGGTGCTGCATCTGGATGGGCTTACGTCATTTCATGTTTATTTTATCTTTAAGATGAGTTTTCTTTTTTTATTTCATGCTTTTTTATTAGATATTTTGCATGGATTTTTATTTTAGATGTCTATGAAAATTTTTTCATAGGTGAAGGATGCTAATGTTATGTACTGTATATATATATATATATATATATATATATATATATATATATATATATATATATATATATATATATATGTATATATATACATATACATATATATAAATACATATATATAAATATACATACATACATAATCGCCATCAAGTGACATGTAATCCTTAAACCCATACAAGAAAACATTCAATTATTTTCTATTTAATTTTGATTCTTCTGAAGAGACAGAATCTCTGGAGACTTTTGAGGGAAAAAAGTTGAACCGACTTTTCAAACTCTGGCACAAGTTAAACGTTGAATCCTAAAAGTTGAAATTAATTTCCAAATTACATTCCTTCTCAAAGGTAATGGAATCCTTTTTATTTTTTGTTTTTTATTAATTTATTTATTTATTTTGGTTATTTTCAACGATATTGATTTCCAGATGTTCGTGTAATATTTTCTTTTAATTATGAAAGGTAATTTTGTGTTTTTTGTTTTATAGCTCATTTGAGATCTTTAGTTTTTTTATATTAAAAGAGTATTTTATTAATTTCAAATTTGTTCTTTATCTAAATAAAATATATTTTATTTACTGAAAATTAATTAGAATCTGCAGAAGTGTTGATGTACCTTATCGCCAGACTGTGATTCGTGTCTCGCTCAAACTCGTTAGTTCCTTCGGTCGCCGTAACCTCACCGTAATTGTGAGCTAAAGATTGGGGTGGGGGTTTTAGGGGGAGCTTATGGGTCTACCTGCTGAGTCATCATCAGCCTCTGCCTGGCCCTCCCTGGTCCTAGCTTGGATGGAGAGGGGGATTTTGTGCCGATCATATGTACATATGGTCAGTCTCTAGGGCATTGTCCTGCTGACTAGGACAATGCCACTGTTCCTTGCCTCTGCCATTCATGAGCGACCTTTAAAGCCTTTAAACCCTCAAGTGTTGATGGCCATATCTCAGTTTAACAGAGTCCAAAGGTCTACGCCAGGCATTTTAAAACTTCTAGCCTCACTGGCTCTGTTTTAAAAGTTTAATGGCCGCTCATGAATGGCAGAGGCAAGGGACAGTGACAGTGTCCTATCAAGCAGGACAATGCCCTATAGACTGACCATATATACATATGATCAGCGCTCATGCCCCCTCTCCATCCAAGCTAGGACCAAGGAGGGCCAGGAAATGGCTGGTGATGACTCAGCATCATTTGATATATTAACGTACATATATATCCTCCACTTCTAAGGCCCTAAATGATTATATCCGGCTTTCAGGAGCTGATAAAACTAGTGTTATATCTTTACTCTGTATATATATATATATATATATATATATAATATATATATATATATATATATATATATATATATATATATATATATATATATTAACAATCTGTAGAGGTTCGTCCATAACCCTTATTTGGTGTCTGCATTTTCAATGAACATTAACTTAGTTTTACTCATATTCATTTTCAGTCCTACATATATACTTTCTCTATTAAAATATTCTATCATCTTTTGCTATTCCTCCCATGATTCACTAAACACAACTATGCCTTCTGCGAATCTCAAGTTGTCATGTATTCCCTTAAGATATGATCGCTCATTTAAGGTCGTTTTACTGAGAACTTTTTCCAGTATAATATGATTTATTAACTTGGCATTTATTGCTACATTAAATCCTGGATTTATGGGATAAAGAAGACCCTGGTATAAAAGGTGGGGATTTATGAGGTTATAATCCTCTTGGGGATTACTTATTTCAGTCTTTTATTAAGGAAGAGATATTAGTGTTGGATTAGACCGTAGAATTACTTACTTTTTCTGTCTGTTTCAAGACAATAATTAATTTCTTATTTTTGTCGCTTATTTTTTACATGACATTGAAATAGTATAGAACATCTGGAAGACTGTTAAGAATGATAACGAATCTTACTATTTCATAAGAGCCAATTTCCCTTTTAATGACCCCCTATTTCCTATTCTATCAAAGCATATTTTCCAATTTATTACACCCCATTTCAGAGAGGGCCTACTTCGAGTCTTTAGGCCAAACCAAACTTCGATAATTGGGAAACCTCCTTGTGAGAAATTCCTCTACCATTTCGTTATACAGATGGATAACCCTTTTCAGCCTTCGAGGGGGTTCAGAGCCCCCTGCGTCGAAGTCGGAAATGGAGTGGAGGGGGTCAAGAAATGAAAATTTTCCAAAGCGACTTCTAAAGTGACACTGCATATAGCAAGTCATAGCAGGTATAAAGTTTCTTAGAATATGTTATTTTTCCTATTTTCCTCTCCTCGCTGGGCTATTTTCCTTGTTGAAACCCGTGGCCTTATAGCATCCTGTTTTTCCACCTAGGGTTGTAGCTTAGCAACTAATGATAATAAAAGGTAAAATTGTCTGGTTTCAGTTCCAGTTTCATCACAATAGATGCTCACTAGAACGTCAGCCGGGCAAGCCCGACACTCTACTGTGGTGCCCAACCACCGCTGTGGTATCCCCAGTGAACAGCTTAAACTCACAGTCCCAGGCTGGGATCGATCTGCTGCCATGCGAATGTGAGGCGAGCATGTTACCACTGTACTAGCTAGGAGGCTATATAGCCTACATTGTTTAAAACAATACAATGAGGGAAAATATCTTGAATCCACATGCACGAGGAAACCCTGATTTAAAGGTTTAAAGTCCGCTCATGAAGAGCAGAGGCAAGGGTCAAGGACAATGCCCTAGCTAGCTGGACAAGACCCTAGAGACTATATACACCTATGATCAACACCTACGACCCCTCTCCACCTAAACTAGGATCAGGGATAGACCAGGCCATGGCTGCTGATAACTAAGCAGGTAGACCTATAGGCTCTCTCAGACCCACCACACTTAGCTAACAAGGATTGTGAGGTTACAAACACTACAATAAACTATCTAGCTTAAGCGGGACTCGAACCCAAGCCTGACAGATCACCAGACAGGGACAGGATATTCATGGAGAAATATACACAATAATATAATAGCATTCTATAGCGCAATAAGGTGAAGAATGATAAGAAGAGAAGAGGTTCGTCATAAAAGAATGCCTTTTATAGAAGGCATTGGAGAGGGAGCATCAGGCAACCGACCCCTTAATGTAGGGATAAGAGTGGAAAAGAAGATGAAAATACTGCAATTGGCTTATCTCTACAATACTTTTATACTTAATCTTTTTTTTTTTAAATATAATGAAATCCTATAAGTTGCTATTAATTTTCCATGTTATTTTATCAAATAAGCAACGTTTCATTATTTTTTTTTTTTCAGTCAGGCGTTCGAGAGTGGATTTAATCAGTCCCTTTATTAGGAAACTATATAGATGAGGATATACCAGAATGTATGTTGTGGATTAAATATCTTTACTGTGATTGGTAGGTGTGATTGTTAAGTATGTATTTCTAAATGTGAGATGTTTACCTTAAGTGATTTCAAAATAAATTTAGTTTCATATATGTATATTATGTTTTATATATATATATATATATATATATATATATGCATATATATTTATAGTAGAAATACATATGTATATATACATATATATAAATATATATATAATATATATATATATATATATATGAATATATATATTTATAGTATATCTACATATGTATATATATATATATATATATATTTATTTATATATACATACATACATATATATATATTGATGTATATATATGCATATGTATATATATATATATATATATATATATATATATATATATGATACAGACACACTTATACATAACACTCATACACACAAGCATGCACACACACATATATATATATATATATATATATATATATATACAGTATACATATAATGTATATATTTATAATTTATTTATTTATGCATATATATATATATTTATCTATATATCTATATATACATATGTATATATATATATATATATATATATATATATATATATATATATACAGAAAAAAAATATCAGTGCCATACCAAAGTACATCTGAAAAAAAAAAAAACAGATTAACAACGCATAAATCTTCTACATTGGTCGTCAGTGACAAAAATACTAATCCCTTAAAATCAATCAAGATCCCTAGGTATACAATAGCCTCCAGCCTTGCAGTTACATAAACCGCTTTACGACCATAACAGCTCAGTACCTTACTGCTCAGTGCCGCGAAGAGAAAAGTACCCATCTAGTATACGTCTCGCGGGGCCTCTGAGAAACAATAGCACATCTCATCTTCAGCGCCTCGTAAGCGAAGCCATTTGTCCTCGAAGGAGGAGATCAAAACCTTGCCCGAAGCATAAGGAAGCACTTCAGTTGAGGATCCTTACGTTCGAAGACAATTTGGGATTCCTCTGGAGGCGGTGCGCGTGAGGCAAATGTTGGCGGTTTGGGCCTTTGTGGCTATGCGATCCTTGATGTTTTTCAATGATTTTTCGCCTCTTTTACGATATTCGATGATATTCAACGTCATAGCATGAACAGGATTTTCGGTTTATAGTCTTTACCCGATCTAGATAGTCTAGCCTCCTTGACAATTTATGTTTTTTGGTTGCATATAAGGTTAAAAATTCCCTTTAAAACGATTGGATGTCTGTCGATTATTATTATTATTATTATTATTATTATTATTATTATTATCATTATTATTATTATATTATTATTATTATTATCAGTAGTAGTAGTAGTAGTAGTAGTAGTAGTAGTAGTAGTAGTAACTAGAAATTAAGTCCTTTAAATCACTGTCATAAGCACAGCTTCCTCCTCCGAAGATCTTACAAGCTTATCAGACCAACTCCACATCTCCTCTGAACACAATTGTAGGAGGTCAGCTTTGGTCAAGAGGAAAGAGGGAATTAGGACTTCACCTGGTCAATAAAAGCTTTCCCCTCCTGAAAGGGGTCGCATGTTTACTCAGGCCCAAAGCCAATTTAATGGTGATCTCAGGTCATGTAAGATTCGGTAGTCTCCAAATTGATTATGGACAGGGGAAGAGAAGAAACTGTTCGTTTTTTCACTGTTGTTGCTATAATTGTTTTTTTGTAGGGAGTTGTCTAGGGAGGCTGGGAGTAAGGGGTTGGAAGAATATCTGTTTTAGGTCACAATTTATTAACTCAAAGTTATGATAATTAACTCAAAGGGGAAATAAGATCAACTATTAACCCTTATATCAGCACGTGGCCTATCCGGATACATTTTTCGTTATCTCTCCGAGTCTAATGAAGACACCAGTCTATTATTAATGTAGAGAATTGGTTTACCAATACTGGCCTAGTGGAGTTTGTCAAGAATCGTTTTAATTGCATATTTGTAGGCACTTCAAAGACCAAAAGGATTGGTGATCCTCTGCTCACATCTGCCAATGAAATGGACAATATAGTGGATCCCAGAGGGAAGCATGTAGCCTTCTCTTCCAGAAACTTTGTGATATCAACAACAATGACATGCTGTCCCACCTCTACAAAACATAGGTTATGCATGGGGCAGTGACAGTAGTCTGTGGTCTTTTCTCTGCAGCCATCCCTGCTAAGGGAGAAGCATCTATATGTTCGTAATCGGGTAGCTGAATCGGTAGAACTTCAAAAGTTCAAACTTGCAGCAAATGTTTTATGTTCAACAGGTTGACATAAGTCTCTTTTCATAGTATTATGAAATATTTGCTTTAATGTTGTTGCTGTTCTTGGAATATTTATTTGAATTGTTCATTATTTCTCTTATAGTTAGTTTATTTCCTTATTTCCTTTCCTCACTAGGCTAATTTTCCTTGTAGGAGCCCTTGGTTATATATCATTCTAATTTTCCAAGTAGGGTTGTGGCTTAGCTTGTAATATATATATATATATATATATATTTATATATATATATATATATATATATATATATATATATATGTGTGTGTGTGTGTGGTATGTATGAACGTATAGACACGAGTATCTCCTCTCCTTTCCCACCACCAAATCAATTGCCATTGCTTCTGTCGACAACCGACCGACAACGAAACACTAATTAATGACGTCAACGAACAAGGCCCATTCCTCCCTCTCACAATTCCCCAATGGAGGAATTCCTCGATGGAGGAATTCCCTTCCGGAT
The DNA here is from genome assembly GCF_036898095.1 of Palaemon carinicauda. Taxonomy (NCBI): domain Eukaryota; kingdom Metazoa; phylum Arthropoda; class Malacostraca; order Decapoda; family Palaemonidae; genus Palaemon; species Palaemon carinicauda. Next base: position 12,657,922 of record NC_090756.1, on the reverse strand, counting down.
GGGGAAATCGTCGAACGTTTTAGCTTTAGCAAATGCAATCACTAGCAGAGATCAGCTGATGAGGAAATGGTACGAGAATCTATCCCGCTTTGCAGTGTGCTGTTTCTTTTCGCCCGAAAATGTTTTGGATGTCAAACTTTTTATCTTTTCGAGTGGAAACGTTTGGGTGTGGAAATTTTTTTGTGTCTTAAAGTCTTGGGATGTCAGCGTTGTTTCTTTCCGACAGGTTCGGTTGGAAACATTTTGGGGTGGAAATGTTTTTGGGTCTTAATGTTTTGGGATGTCAACATTGTTTCTTTCCGAGGGGATCGCCTGGAAACGTTTTGGGGTGGAAATGTGTTTGGTTCTTAAAGTCTTGGGAAGTCAAACGTTGTTTCTTTCCGAGGGTTCGCGTGGAAACGTTTTGAGATGGAAATGTTTTCGGGTGTTTAAAGTCTTCGGATGTCAACGTTCTGGAATGTACCATAGATGTCGTAGGATGTAAACGTCCGGTGTAGAAACGTCTTGGGGTGTAAATATTTTAGGGTGGAAACGTTTTGTAGTATAAATATTATGGGGTGTAAATGTTTTGGGGTCGAAACGTGTTGGGGTGTAAATATTTTGTGGTGGAAACATTTGGAATGTAAACATCTTAGGGTGTAAACGTTTTGGTGTCGAAACGTTTTGGGATGTAAATATTTTGTGATGGAAACGGTTTGGAGTGTAAACATCTTAGGGTGTAAACGTTTTGGGGTGTAAGCATTTGAGATGGAAACGTTTTAAAGTGTAAGCATATGGAGGTGGAAAGTCTTGGGGTGTAAACATTTTTGGGTGGAAACGTCCTGGAATGTAAATATTATGGGGTTGGTAAATCTTGAGGTATAAATATTTTGGGTTGTAAACGTCTTGGATTGTAAGTGTTTTGGTATGGAAACGTCATAGAGTCTGTAAACGTTTTTGGGATGGAAACGTCTTCGGATGTAAACATTTGGCATTCAAACATCTTGGGTTGTTAACGTTTTGCGGTGGAAACATTATTGGGTGAAAAAGTTCTTTTTAAATGCTAATAAATATGCAGGAATTTCTGAATCACTTTAGTTCATTAATTTTATGTTGCTATGAGCTTAATTTAATTACAAATTAATTATATTAGTCCTTGAAATATAATCATACCGAGAAGAGTAATGTATTTCATTCAGTCTGTTTTCATTTTCTGAAAAGTATAAGATTCAAATTCAAAGAAAGTTATTTCAATTTGATATTTTGAAAAAAAATAAATAAATTATGGTTTATCAGAAGAAAGTGTTCCTTCCGCATGAGGTCTCTCTCTCTCTCTCTCTCTCTCTCTCTCTCTCTCTCTCTCACACACACACACACACAAACATACAGCCTCTGTAAATAGGGTTAAGGACTTTCAGGAGAGGTGTTGTCAACACTGGTTACTTGGCAATAAAAGTCAATACACATGAGAGAGAGAGAGAGAGAGAGAGAGAGAGAGAGAGAGAGAGAGAGAGAGAGAGAGAGAGGGAGAGAGAGAGAGTATTTAGAATTCATTTTACTTCATTAAACCAACCTTAGATTCTTTACAATCCAACTTGAAAAAAGGAAATCAAAGGCTACATCAGAGAGATGAAAAAAACCGGACGAGAGACTTAGGGGGAACTCCAGTAATCATTAAAAAAAAAAAAAAAAAAAAAAAGAATATCCGCGCGGGAGAAAGATCTCCGGTGGATTTGCGGATTTTCTACCGCAATTCTCTGATCTCACCCTCACTTCGAGCCTTGCCGGCCGGAAATGGAAAAGATAAGCAATGCCAGCTTTGAAATAATCTTTTCAAAGGGAATGAAAAGCTAGTTGGTGGTAAAAAAAAAAAAATAAACTCAAACGTTTCATTGGAATTATCTTTGCGGTGAAAGTGTGATTGAGTTTACCTGTGATAAAAAAAAACGTTGTGATGAGTTTTATTGCGATGGAACGTTTTATTTGATTTGCTTGTGGAAAATTGAGTTATTGCGTTTGCTGGGAAAGCGATCTATTGACTTTGAGCTAT
>NC_090756.1:12650735-12655393 GCF_036898095.1 Palaemon carinicauda | reverse complement strand
TACTATTATTATTATTATTAAATTATTATTATTATTATTATTAAAGTGTATCTCAAATTTTCATAATAGTAATAATAATAATAATAATAATAATAATAATAATAACATCCACTCGTTGTTCAGTGGTTAGTAAGCTTGGCCCCTTGTTCGAGTTCCGAGCGAAACGGATCGCACGTATCCCATTCCACTAAATCCCAACAATTTTCTATTATTACAAACATTGAACTAAATACCTGATAACTGAATGACTTATGTGGATCGCCAAGATGATAAGGGAGGTGGTGGGACTCGCGACCTCATCCCAGAAGACTTTTTGGGACCCCGGGGGTGTCTAGAGTCCCCCACCCACACTCCCACACACCCCCACAATACCCCCACATTATTTAGTGAGGAAAATTATATCTCATAATCCTTCACATGAATATACAAATTAATCCACGCAGTTAGGCTACATAAATCCTGGGTTTGGAAAATAGGGATTTATGGCGATTTACCGAAGTGGCAAGTGGAAAAATGGATTTCCTGAAATATATATCCCTGCGTGAAATGATCAATTGAGCTGTCATTTCATGAAATGGTAATAATGTTGAGTCGTTTTTCGTCTTTTTTACATATTGTTGTGGTGGTCTGGTGGTAGCGTTCTTGCCTGGTGATTCCCAGACTGGGGTTCGAGTCCCATTCAAACTCATTAGTTCCTTTGGTTTCAGCAACCTCACCATCCTTATATGCTACAGATGCAGTATTGGGAAGCCTATAGGTCTATCTGCTGAGTTATCAGCAGCCATTACCCTGCCCTCCTTGGTCGTAGCTTGAGTGTAGAGGTGGCTTGGGCACTGATCATATAAGGTCAGTCTCTAGGTCATTGTCCTGCTTGCCTGGACAATGTCACTGTCCATTGCCTCTGCCATTCATGAGTGGCCTTTAAAACCTTTGAATCAGCTTCGTAGTTTAAAAGTGCTTTGGAAAGATTGCACTGCGACTTTGAGTAGAAATACTACGAATAATAGAGTTTTTAATACTACGAATAAAAGGATTTTTTAGTACTACAAATAATAGGACTTTTAATACTACGAATAATAAGATTTTCAGTACTACGAATAATATGATTTTTAATACTACAAATAATATGATTTTTAATACCATGAATAATAGGATTTTTAATACTACGAATGATAGGATTTTTAGTACTACGAGTAATAAGATTTTTAATATTACGAGTAATAAGATTTTTAATTCTACGAACAATTGGATTTTTAATACTACGAATAATAAGATTTTTAATACTACAAATAATAAGACAATATAATACAGTGACTATCTATTATGTCTATTATTTCCTTTCGTCTTTCATATGGATCTTGACAGGAGAGATTTGATAGTAAAGATCTGGAATACCCTTCTTACTTCTGGGATTTATAATCATCTTTTTTTCGAGAGGCGTCTTGTATGTATGTATGTATGTATGTATGTATATATATACTGTATATATATATATATATATATATACTGTATATATATATATATATATATGTGTGTGTGTGTGTGTGTATATATATGCATATGTATACATATATACTTATACATATATGTATATATATATGTATATATATATATATGCATGTAAGTATATATATATATATATATATATATATTTATAATTATGTATGTATACATACATACATGCATACATAAAGGAAAATATATATAAATACACCCTTCCCTTTTGAATTCAACAAACACAAAACAGGGGCTACCAAAAAATCAAGAAAAATTATAAATAAAACAATAAATTTCCCAACAACTATATAAGAATAACATAAACCAACATATTATTAAAAAAAATATATATATATATATATATATATATATTAAATCTTTTCACTTTGACATTTCCCGTAATATTTGGTAAAGAAATAACTCTTTATTTTCCTTCATTTCCATTCGTTTATTTCCTTTAGCCTTTGACCTCCATCTGGCTAAGATTATAATTATTATTATTATTATTATCATTATTATTATTATTATTATTATCATCATAATCATCATAATAATAATAATTATTATTATTATTATTATTATTATTATTATTATAAGCTAAGCTATAACCCTATTTGGAAAGGCAGGAATAATATGGGAAATAAGTTTGGAAAATTTATTACAACAGTTAGACAATTGGATAGAGAAACTGAAAAAAAAAAGTCCTTTTATTATCAATATTATTGTATGTAGTAGGTTGGCCAGGGCACCAGCCACCGTTAAAATACTACCGCTGGAGAGTTGGTGGGTCCTTTGATTGGCCAGACAGTACTACAAAGATCCTTTTCTCTAGTTACGGTTCATTTTCCCTTTGCCTACACATACACCGAATAGTCTGGCATATTCTTTACATATTCTCCTCTGTCCTCATACTCCTGACAACACTGATTTTACCAAACAATTCTTCTTCGCTCGAGGGATTAACTACTTCACTGTAATTGTTCAGTGGCTACTCTTTAGCTGTAGTAAGCAGCTCTCCTAGGAGGACACTCCAAAATCAAACCATTGTTCTCTAGCCTTGAGTAGTGTCATAGCCTCTGTATCATGGTCTTCCACTGTCTTGGGGTAGAGTTCTCTTGCTTGAGGGTACATTCAGGCACGTTTTTCTGTCTTGTTTCTCTTCCTCTTATTTTGTTAAAGTTTTTATACCTTCGATAGGAAATGTTTATTTTGATGTTGTTTCTGTTCTTAGGGTATTTTATTCTCATTTTTAATTACTTCCCTTATTTCCTTTCCTCACTGGTCTATTTTCCTTGTTGAAGCCCCTGGGCTGGTAGCGTCCTGCTTTTCCAACTAGGGTTTTAGCTTAGCAAGTAATAATAATAATAATAATAATAATAATAATAATAATAATAATAATAATAATAATGAAGACTCATTTTATAGAAGTTACGATCACAGACGTCTGTTTATTTACAGAATTTCTTTTATTTAACTCTCTCTCTCTCACTCTCTCTCTCTCTCTCTCTCTCTCTCTCTCTCTCTCTCTCTCTCCAACTTAGTTGGCGGAGATAAAAACTTAAGAACAAAACGAGATGAACAAAAAGGAATTGTCCTTTTTTTATATATGTCCCGAACTAAGAAGATGGAGTGACTGTTATTCTGTCTTTTGTACAGAAAAAAAAAATTCTTCGCTCTGTTCTTTTTATGTCTTAGTCCTGATCCGGTAATTGTTTGTGGATGAGACAGAAAAGACATATTAATCCGTTTGGTCTTTTGAAACTACTTATTTTAACGTCATTTAAAGTTGACGAGGTCATGAAATCATTAGGGAATTGAGAATAGAATTTAGAATTTTAATAATGATTTTTATTTTGATAATATTAATTTTAACAAACTTGATAATTTTGAGTATTTTTTAAGAAAGTTTGCGGGTGTGGACTGGTATTTATATATATATATATATATATATATGTGTGTGTGTGTGTGTATATATATGTATAAATATGTATGTATATATATGTATATATACATATACATGTACATATATATGTATATATATACAGAGAGAGAGAGAGAGAGAGAGAGAGAGAGAGAGAGAGATCAAAAACCTATTGAATCCCTCTTGATAATATCATACGTCAGAGCAACTATTTCTCTTAACACCAATATGTTATATGAAAATATTCTTTTACTACTTTTCAAAACCATAATATCACGAAGATAATTGGACAAAGTTCCTCTCTTAAGCAAAAGCAATGGAAGCTATAAGGCCTAGAGAGGGTCCTTTTCTTTCCCACCGTTATCCTTACATTAAGGGGTCGGTTACCTGATGCTTACAGGGATGCACTAGCCGCATCCATTTTTCTAATAGCATCAGGAATGTTTTATAATTTGGCATAGGGTTTTTGCTATCGTATCCCCTTGCAGTCATCAGCCACAGTTATTGGAGGCGGATCTAACCTTTGACTAAATAGTCCAACTGCAAGGCAGCAGTTTCCACAGTTATTAGCGCTGGGTTTAGACATCTAATAGAAAGCTAGCCTGCAAGGCAATAGCTGTCCTTTTAATCGCTTTCTACGACACACAGGACGTACGGTTTAAAGATTTAAAGGTTTAAAGGCTGCACATGAATGGCAGAAGCAAGGGACAGTATCATTACCCTATCAAGCAAGACAATGCCCAAGAGACTTACCATATATACATATAGTCAGTACCACCTCTCAACCCAAGCTAAGACCAAGGAGGGCCAGGCAATGGCTGCTGATGACTGAGCAGATAGACCTATAGGCTACCCCTAAAGGGGCCCCATCCTTAGCTCACAGGGATGGTGAAGATACAGCAACTGATGGAACTAAGGAGTTTAAGCGGGTTTCAAACCCCAGTCTGGTGATCACCAGTCAGGGACGTTACCAAATCGGATACTACAACCCTAATATTCTTACACCCCTTCCACAAGGCGTTATTATTTCTAAGTACTAGATAAGTAAAAAAAAAAAAAGAAAAAAAAAACACCCACATATTCATATGGAGTTTTTTTCAAGTTTTCTTTCATATGTGTGTGTTTTTCCCTGTTAGTTTTGTAAAGAGAAATCCTTTTGAGAATAGGATAGCGTCGGTCCAGAGGACCCCTTGGAACCTATAAACGAAGGATTACCAGTTATTATTGGCCATCAGACAGA
>NC_090756.1:12625735-12645735 GCF_036898095.1 Palaemon carinicauda | reverse complement strand
ATATATATATATATATATATTTTATTATATATATATACATATATAGTTTTATGTATAATCAAATATCTATCTATACATATATACATACATACACACATACATACATATATACTTATATACATACATACATTCATACATACATACATACACCCATTTACTCAAGTCCTCACACCGGAAACCTTACACAAGGCAAACACCTCAATTGTAAATCCAAATAAAAAAAAAAAATGAAAATTGCAATTGAGCAAGTAACACCAGAAGACCAGAATACTACAAAAAGAAGTTAATTGAAATGTAACACGAATTAGAGTTAATCATTTCTGAAGCGAGCGTAAATTACTATTCTCAGAGAGAGAGAGAGAGAGAGAGAGAGAGAGAGAGAGAGAGAGACTATCTATTAATTCTTTCTTCGGTGAAAGGATTCATGAAGGGGATATTAATATTATTTTATTTTTCATTTAATTTAGAAAATTTTTCTCTTGTTATTTTATTCATTTTACTTGCTGGTCTTTTAATTTGAAAGATCCTACTGATTTTCTTGATTCTCTCTCTCTCTCTCTCTCTCTCTCTCTCTCTCTCTCTCTCTCTCTCTCTCCTTCAAGTAAACAGCTACTCAAATTTTCGTTATTATTTGTAAAGCACAATTTTTTTCATTACACATCATTTGTATTATATACAAATAATTGAACTCATTAATTCCCTATTTCTCTGAATCATAGCTAAAAGGACACAAATTGGTCAAAGCCATTTGTATTACAATAATCACAACATAATCTCAAATTTCCAAATTCCCAACATCTTTTTGATAATACAATTGATAATACAATATAAGCCTTGAAATCCGAAAAGAATTTTGATATATTGAAACATGAGCATCAAGTTTAGTCCTTAGTCCATTCAGTAATCCAAATTATTACTCCCAACATAATTATTATTATTATTATTATTATTATTAGTAGTAGTAGTAGTAGTAGTAGTAGTAGTAGTAGTAGTAGCATCATCATCATCATCATCATCATTATTATTATTATTATTATTATTACAAGCTAGGCTATAACCCTAGTTGGAAAAGCAAGATTCTATAAGGCCCAAGGGCTCCAACAGGGAAAAGCAGCCCAATGAGGAAAGGAGACAAGGAAATAAATAAACTACAAGAGAAGAATAAACAATCAAAATAAAATATTCCAAAATGGGAATCGCAGACGGGAATCAATACTGTATTCCAAGTAGGAACATGAGCTTTAAATTTTAGTTCTTAGTGTATTCAGAGATCCAAAATATTACTCCCAACATTCCGTGGGAAATCGGGGGACGGGAATCAATATTGTATTCCAAGTGCAAATCCGCCTATTACGAATACATTGTATGAGATGTAGTCTGGAACACCGTCATAGTTTTCCACCTCATGAATATGTATTTATTCAATGCCACCTTTTGACATTGAAGAGGCATATTCCGGAATTTGCATTTTAGCTGTAGAGGATGTAGTGAGAGGCACGAAGTTTTTAGTCTGGATTGGCGGATGTTTTAGATGAAATGAATTGGCTGTCTGCCATTTGAAATTGAAAGTGCTGATTATGCAATGCTTTCCTGTATGATTTTTACAAAGATTTATTTTTGCAGTAAAAACCTTCGTTTTTTACTTATTTTCATAAAGCTTTTTTTTGTTTTTATATTAATATAAAAAATGATTATTCTGTCAGCATGATTATTACTATTATTATTATTATTGTTATTATTGTTATTATTATTGTTATTATTATTGTTATTATTATTATTACTTGCTAAGCTACAACCCTAGCTGTAAAAGGCAGGATGCTATAAGCCCGAGGGCATCCAACAGGGAAAATAGCCCAATAAGGAAAGGAAATAAGGATAAAACTACATGAGTTTTAAAAACAATAATGATTATTCTCTGTTAGCAGTATTATTATTATTATTACTTGCTAAGCTACAACCATAGTTGGAAAAGGAGGATGCTATAAGACCAAGGGATCCAACAGGGAAAATAGCCCAGTGAGGAAAGGAAATAAGAAAAAACTACAAAAGTTCTTGACAATCATTTTCTCGAAATAAGTTTTTTCCATGTTAGGAGTAGAAGTGTTTCTCAAGTACAGATTCTACAAAAATATCAGTATTGAAAAGGCTCTTTCTAGGTATTGAAAAAATACTATTGTAACATGATTCAAAGCAGAAAACTATAAATGGAGTGTTGTGAACCCCTTGGTGAGAATAGATACCCACTAAATGTCATATCAGCCTCTCTCAGGAGGACAACATCAGCCACATATATCAAATTAGTTTTGATTAATTAGAACCACTAGCAATATGATAGTGAGTAATACAGCCTCTCTCTCTCTCTCTCTCTCTCCCTCTCTCTCTCTCTCTCTCTCTCTCTCTCTCTCTCTCTCTCTCTCTCTCAATTAACCTCTGATTGCTTCCTGTGGACCAGTGAGACAGTATTTGACCTCACTTTCTAGTCCAATCATTTCCCCTGCGAATAGTATTCTCTCTCTCTCTCTCTCCTCTCTCTCTCTCTCTCTCTCTCTCTCTCTCTCTCTCTGAATTTATGAATATTTTATCAATCAGAGTTACGTATATAGAAAACATACACATGCACAGGAATGCAAACAAACATACATGCATGTATATGCACAAACCTACCCATATACAGTATACATGCATACAGACATACAATATTGTATGTTTTATTGTATGATGCATTTTTCTTGCTAGAGACTTTATCATACACTCAAAATGATATAAAGTTTAAGAATCCAATCCTTTTAAATGGTATTTCACATAAATCCCTGGAAACAGCGTTTAGTAATTAAGTAATCCAAATTTATTAGTGGATTCATTTGGATTTCTATCATAAACTAAATGAATGGGGCCTATTGAAGGCCTATATTATCCTGTTATTAATTTTCTTATTTCTTTTTTCCTTTCATTTTACTGGAATGCAATATTAGAGTAATTATGATATAATAAATTGAAAGATATAAATGGAATATCAACATCAGACTGATTTAAAGAAATGCAACTTTACAATTAAAATTAAGACGAATATAAATATATTATATATATATATATATATATATACATATACTCACATATGATTTATAGATATAGATATATATATATATATATATATACACATATACTCACATATGATTTATATATATATATATATATTATATACACACGTGGTGAAAAGATTTGGTGCATCGCCATGATCAAACAAAGTTGTACTGCTCAGGACCACCCATACTAGGTTGGTTTGCTGTGAGCGATCAAACAAAAATCTCCCAGTATCACCAATTCCCAGTGGCCAGCGTGATGAGGAAAATAACCAAACTCCAGACATGAATAAGGACATGTCTGAGGCCTTTGTCCTGCAGTGGACTAAAAAACGGTTGTATTTGTTATTGTTGTTGTTTGTGGTTGTTGCTGTTTTATATGTATATATATATATATATATATATATATATATGGAATCATTTATTAATAGAGGATACCGCTGCAACCCCCACACCTTATTTTGAAGGCTTCTAAGCTTATACCACGGACCTAGCAAAAGCGATTCAAGCCCTTCCCTCCTCATCTAAAAGATAAAACTTAAAGAAGAAGGAAATAAAGGATCAGTCTAACAAATACTTCTTCTCTCGAAAACACCTCCAGAAGAAAAGATCCAATTTTCCCTTGACACAAAAGCAACGATTTGTAAAGGTCAGGAGTTTCACAAACGCTGTTGACAATCTCATTTATAACTGTTACGCTTTCTCAAATATTCTCCTCCTGTCTTTTTCCCTTCTTCCTTTTTTCTTTTTATTTATTTATCTTGTTTTTTATTTTTATTGCTTTTCTTCTTCTAGACCAAACACCAGAAAGGAGAAAGTCTTCGTTGTAATTAGCTTTTCAGATGATAGATGGCACTGTCATCTCGAATTCCTTCATGTCCCTTGAGATAAGTTGTTCGGATGGTATTTATCATTTTTGAGGGGGAGGGGGAGGGAGAGGGAGAGGGAGGGGAAGGGGGGAGAGGGGAGGGGAGAGGGGTGTGTGTCCCAGGGGGTTACAGCTAAGTGAGATATTGGTTTCTCAAGGTTTCTATTAATTGCAAAAATAAGCTGGCATGAGTTTCGTCTTCTGAAGTATACAAGAAGTTGGATAATATTTTTTTTTTATAGTTCTCTCTCTCTCTCTCTCTCTCTCTCTCTCTCTCTCTCTCTCTCTCTCTCTCTCTTTCTCTCTCTCTCTCTCTCTCTCTCAAAAGAAAATGGAGTCTCTGCGGATAGATTAAAAAGTCTTTGAGACATCCAAAATCATTGTAAACCCTTTTGTAAGTCTCTCTCTCTCTCTCTCTCCTCTCTCTCTCTCTCTCTCTCTCAAAGAGAAAATGGAGTCTCTGCGGATAGATTAAAATGTCTTTGAGACATCCAAAATCATTGTAACCCTTTGTAAGTCTCTCTCTCTCTCTCTCTCTCCTCTCTCTCTCTCTCTCTCTCTCTCTCTCTACCTGGATGTCAGTTAATTGCTGTGTCGCAATTGTGAAAGTAAGAGAGAAACAGAAAAATATCCCGTCATTTCAACCAAACTTAAATGCAGCTGTCTATTGAATGAAGAGAGAGAGAGAGAGAGAGAGAGAGAGAGAGAGAGAGAGAGATTTGAGATTTATACTCAATCATTTCAACCGAATAAGCTGTTTCGGTAGTGGGACGTACAAGGCAGTTTCATTTTGTTAAAAATATTTATCCATTGATAAAACTCAATTGCTTTTGTATCAAATTTAACTTTTATTATGTTATGCCTAAAGTTTAATTTTGAAATGAAGGGATTTTTCTTGTCCATATAATTTTGTGGTTATACAACAGTTTTCTTGACAAAACAATGTCAGTTTTCATTTCAATTTATGTACAATCAGGATTTTACTGTTTAAATAATACATTCTTGAAAAAAAGAGGGGATTTTACACAATTATTTTTTTTCTTTTAATTAAATTCTTAGTTATACGTTATAACTTTTTCTTGACAAAACATTTATTTTACAATTTACTTCCATAGCATTAAGAGTTACAACTATTTTTTCTTTTTTAGGCAAATTTTACTTTTTTTACTTAAGTGGGTGATTTAAAAAAAAAAATAAAGCAATAGAGACTGACCATATTACACATGATCAACCCCCAAGCCTCCTCTGTACCCAAGCTATGACCAAGGAGAGCCAGGAAATGGCTGCTGGTGACTCAGCAGGTAGACCCATAGGCTCCTCCAACCCCCAGCCATCGAGTTTGAGTGGGTCTCGAACCCCAGTCTGGCGATCACCGGGCAAGGACGCTAACACCAGATAAGGTGTGATTCATATATCCAAACTGGCGTCACAGCAACAATGGTCATTTATGCAGCAAATAGTGAAAAATAAAAAAATAATCTTTTAGGTTCATTATAAGTATAAAACTAAAGGATAGAAACTCGAAAGATTTGGGAAGGGAATAATGCGAACTGGAATGAGATTTATGCAGGTCATAGTACACTATTCTTGAGTACCAACAGACAGACAGACAGACAGTCTGAGTAAGGTTTGCTGAATAAATACCTTTCCTCCCTGTAAGCAGGAACATGCAGAGAGAGAGAGAGAGAGAGAGGAGAGAGAGAGAGAGAGAGCAATGACTAATACATGCATTGCTTTCAAGTCCCCACTCATTCAAATCAGAGAGAGAGAGAGAGAGAGAGAGAGAGAGAGAGAGAGAGACCTTTCACTGATACTGAGATGTCAGTAAATAATATATTGTTTTTTAATATACTTTTTCCAACCCAACAGGAGCTGTTGACGTTCACCGAGTAAAACTGATGATAAATTCTCTTTGTAAAAGAATTTTGTAGGTGAATTATATTTAAAGGTCTCTTATCTTATTTCGACTAAGTACCCAGGGAGAGAGAGAGAGAGAGAGAGAGAGAGAGAGAGATGTATATATATGTATATATATATCTATATATATATATACATATATATATATATATATATATATATAGAGAGAGAGAGAGAGAGAGAGAGAGATTTCAGTACTCTACTCCAAACTTAGCAAACTTATTAAACTTCAGCAAGACATACCTCAGTAACTAAGCCCAGACGACTTTAGCATCAATTGTATGGGAGTCACAACATCATACCCTTCCATACCCTTCCCACATGCCGTACATTCCTCATCTTCTAATTACTTTCCCGTCATATATGTATCACAACAAACGGGAACAACTTCCTCAAGGGTGGGGTGGAAGGGCGGGGCTGTCCTTTTGGGGGGAGGGGAGAAGTTAGGGGGAGGGTGATCCCCCCAACGACTTCTCTCCAACTTCCAACGAGAGAAGCTTTAGCAAGTTTGGCCAGGGTTTGTTCTGTCCAGATCAGACTTCAGAAATGGGGACTCTAGATGAGGGGAGAGTGGGAGGGGGGGCGGTTCCAGCTTCGGGGGAGGGGGGTGGGAGATGACTCCATCCTACTGTCTCTCATCTGGTGTAGGTCCAGAATTGCAAAGTATTCCTGTCAGGCTCAACGTCGTTTGCGAAGGATATGCGAGGGATATCAGACGTTGTGGTCTTCGGATGAGGGGAGGCTATATGCATGTGTATATATATATATATATATATATATAAATATATATAAATATATATATATATATATATATATACATATATATATGTATATATATATAGTTTATATATATATATGTATTTATAGATATATATATATGTATATATATATATATATATATTTATATATGTATGTATATATATACACACACACATATATATATACAGTATATATATATATATATATATATATATTTATATATATATTTATATATATATAGTATATATATATAGATAGATAGATAGATAGATAGGTATATGATCATATACACATATAAATTTGTACATAGATTTATTTTAATTTTCAGTTTTCACTACATTTCTCAACTGTCTTAAAATTGCCTCTCTTTCTCTCTCTCTCTCTCTCTCTCTCTCTCTCTCTCTCTCTCTCTCTCTCTCTTGTGCAGGATGAAAAGGAAATCGAGAAATAACAAATAAAAATATCTAGGAAGTAATGAATTTAAAAAATATGAAATATATTAAAATCAGTAAAAAAGTTAAGGTAGACCTGTCATATGAAAATTATGAAATGAGACATATTTAAAATATTCAACAGAACAGAATTGTTAAAAGGTTGAAATTTCAACCGAGAAAATTCTAGAATTCTGTGTAGTATTGAGCCTTATGGTGGAGAAGGAATGACTGTTAGAATTAACTGCATACTTAGCACTACGTACAGGATGATACTAACTAACTAACTAAAACTAACTAACTAAATAACTAACTAACTAAAAAACTGAACGAAAGTGGCAGAGATTAATATTCCTGATCAGCAATTAGAAATTTAATAGAATGTAAATTTTGTCTAGCCACTTTCTGAATTGGGATTCCTTAACGTGGTGAAAATGATTTGCGTATCACAATGATCAGAAAAGGTTTACTAGTCAGGGGCACCCAACTTTATTGGTTTTGCTGTGAACGATCAGACGAACATCTCCAAACTGGCCAAACTGCATATATAAATTAACATGACTGAGGCCTTTATCCTGCAATAGACTAAAAACCAGACCAGGAGAACAATACTCAAAATATAAACGAATAAAATAATTAGAATTAAAAATTTGCTCTGGATAGATTGATCACCAAATTTCTTTTAACACTTTCTCAATAAGCCAGTTATTTATGCAAATGAGGAAGAAAAAGACAAAAAGAGTATCGCATAAGTAAATTTGCAGCCAATTTTCACACATAAAATCTTAAAGGAGGTGTTTATAGTTAAACATTTGGATATTGAGGTTTCACTGTTATTGACCTACATACAATCACACTTTGAGTTTTGTTAGCTTTCCACTTCATTCCCCATAATTTGCACCATATACTGATTTTTGCTAAATCTCTATTAGGAGATTCAGTAACCATAGATCTACATTCAGTATAACTCATGCAAAGAGAGTAGCAATATCTGTCCAGATCATTTTCAGTAGATATAACTGATGAAAAAAATAGAGTAGCATCATCTGCCAAGATCTACATTCAGTAGATGTAACTGATGCAAAGAGAGTAGCATCATCTGCCAAGATCTACATTCAGTAGATGTAACTGATGCAAAGAGAGTAGCATCATCTGCCAAGATCTACATTCAGTAGATATAACTGATGCAAAGAGAGTAGTATCATCTGTCCAGATCTACAATCATTAGATATAACTAATGCAAAGAGAGTAGCATCATCTGCCCAGATCTACATTCATTAGATATAACTAATGCAAAGAGAGGAGTATCATCTGTCCACATCAGCATTCATTAGATATAACTAATGCAAAGAGAGTTGTATGATTTGCCCAGATCTACAGTACCTTCAGTAGATGTAACTGATGCAAAGAGAGTAGCATCATCTGCCCAGATCTACACTCAGTAGATGTACCTGAGGCAAAGAGAGTAGCATCATCTGCCCAGATCTACATTCAGTAGATGTAAACTAGTGCAATGAGAGTAGCATCATCTGCCTAGATCTACTTTCAGTAGATGTAACTGATGCAAAGAGAGTAGTATCATCTGTTTGCACATGGAAAAACGATATCGGCTTTTGTCGGATCCTGTCCAAAATGAAATAACCAGATAAGGCAGCTAACCTTGCCTGAATGGGTCTTTCTAAAAGCCGTATATTCAGACCAAATATTTACCTTTGCTCTCACAAAGGCGTAAAAGGATTACCTGCATTTAGCTTCTCTCTCTCTCTCTCTCTCTCTCTCTCTCTCTCTCCCCTACACACTTTCCAAGGATTAACTCTCTCTCTCTCTCTCTCTCTCTCTCTCTCTCTCTCTCTCCTGAAATACAAAATGAGTTTCCAACCCTCAGAACAGTGACCTTTCTTTCAGGATTCCTGAAGCAGAAAACCGAGAAATAACTTTTTGCTTCTCAAAGCATCGATTGGGAGGCTGCATCTGGGATGGGATTACGTCAGTTCCTGTTTGTTTTATCTTTAATTTAAGTTTTAAGTTTTTTTGCTTCCTGTGTTTTCTATTCGACTTTTTTCATTGAATTTTGTTTTAGATGCCATATGAGCATGTTTTAATAGGTGAAGGATGCTTTTGTTTTTATATATATATATATATATATATATATATCTTTCTTCTTCCCAGCTTTATCCCTATTCGGGGTCGCCGTTTCTAATGAGTCTCTTCCATCTCCCTCTGTCCTGTGTCATTTCCTCCCGTACTCCCTTCTCCCTCATATCATCTCTAATGCAATCTCTCCACCTGGTCTTAGGTCTTCCTCTCCTTCGTGTTCCATCCACCTCCACGTCCATCACTTCTCTTGCCATGTGTTGCCCTTCTCTTCTCATCAGGTGGCCATACCATCTTAACCTTGCCTCTTGCACTTTCTTTGATGCCTCAGTGACTTTTACTGTACCCCTAATATGTTTCATTTCTAACCCTGTCCTTTTTGGTTACTCCACTCATCCACCTAAGCATCCTCATCTCGGTTACGTTCAACTTTCTACCCTCTGTTTTCTTTAGGGGTGCTGCTTCCAATCCATATGTCATTGCTGGTCTGACCACTGCCTTGTGCACTCTGCCCTTCAATCTTATAGGGACTTTCCTATCACATATGATACCAGACACCTTCCTCCAGTTGTTCCAACCCACACTGGACTCCGGTTGTTAATTTCCTCTTCCATGTTCCCCCCATTGTCGATCACTGAACCAAGGTACTTGAATTTATGAAACCCTTTTGATGTTTCCTTCGCCTAATTTGATTGTTGTTTGCTGGTCGCCATCCATCTCGGTTGTCATATACTCTGTCTTCTTCCTGCTTATTCTTAAACCTCTACTCTCCAAGGCATATCTCCATCTTTCTAGTTTCCCCTCCAGTTCTTCCCTGTTTCTCGGCTACCAAGGACTATATCATCTGCATAGAGCAGACACCATGGTGGCTCCTCCCTGACATCCTCTGTTAACACATCCAAGACGATGTTAAACAGGAGTGGGCTTAGAGCAGATCCCTGATGTAGCCCGACTCCAACTTGGAAATTTTCTGTTCTTCCAACTGTAGATCTGACGCTGGTCTTTACATTTCTATACATCTCCCTGATCATTCTGACATACTTCTCCATCACTCCTCTCTCCCTGAGACATCTCCATATTTCCTGTCGTGGTACTCTGTCATATGCCTTCTCTAGGTCTATAAAGGCCATATGCAAGACCTTTTGCTTCTCTCTGTACTTTTCCATAATTTGTCTCAAAGCGAAAATACCATCCACAGTACTAAGCCCCTTCATGAATCCTAGTTGCTGTCTACCGATGGAAACTTGCTGCCGTAATCTTTCATCCATAATTCTTTCAAATACCTTCAGTGTATGTGACATGAGTTTTATTCCTCGATAATTTTTCACAACACTGTATGTCCCCTTTCTCTTTGAATATTGGGATTAATATACTTTCCCTCCATTTTTCGGGTATTGTCTCACTTTCCATAATCTTTTTCATTAACTGCCACAATATGTCAATTCCTTCCTCATCAAGAGCCTTCCAGGCTTCTGCAGGTATGCCATCTGGTCCCACAGCTTTTACCATTTTTCATCTTTCCCAGTGCCCCCTCTAACCTCAGCTTTTGTTATTTCTGTGACTGGTCCACAATTTGTGTGTCCGTCTCCTCTTAGAAATTCTTTCATTTTCTTCATTCAGTAAAGGCCTCAAAATATTCTTCCCATCTCTTTATTATGTCCTCTCTCATTTCTCAGTATATTTCCATCCTTATCCTTAATCTGTCTAATGTGTGTTATATCCTTGGTATTCTTATTTCTCATGTGTGCTAGTTTAAAGATCTTTCCTTGCCCTTCCTTGGTATCTAGCTCTTTGTAAAGCTGATCATATGCTCTATCCTTAGCAATTGCTACAATTTTCTTTGCTAATTTATTTGCTTCCTTATAGGCCATCCAGTCCTCTTCCATTTGGGTCCCCTCCCACCTTTTCTTCGCTTTTCTCTTTTTGCTTTGTTGCATCCTTCACTTCTTCACTGAACCACCACGTTTCCTTATTTTCGAACATCTTACCACTACTCCTCACCCAATATTTCTCTAGCAACCCGCAGTATTATCTCCATCGTTCTATTCCACCATTCATCAACATCCTCAATTTCATGAGTTAGTTCCTCTAATACTTTTTTCTTTAAACTGCCTACAAAGTTCAATATCTTTCAGCTTAAACCATTTAATCCTTTTTTGGCCCCTGCATTTTTTTTCTTCCTTATTTGTTCAACTTCCATAACCAAGTCCATCACTACCAAACGATGTTGCACACTCACATGGTCTCCTGGTATGACCTTACAATCTTTTACCTCGCGCCAAATCTTTCCTCTTATACATCAAGTAATCTATCTGGCTGGACCTTCCGCCGCTTTTGTACGTAACTAGATGTTCTTGCCGCTTGGTGTAAAAAGTGTTCGCCAGTACCATATCCTTGGCCACAGCAAAATCAACAATTCTCTCACCCTCTGCATTTCTTTCATCATAGCCATACCCCCCCATGTATACGGCTGATCACATGGTTATTCTGGCCTACATGCCCATTCAGATCTCCCCCGACAAGGCATCTTTCATCTGCTGGTACCTTTTCCATCTCCTCCTCTAAGTCTGACCAGAAGTGATCTTTCTCTTCATCTGAGCATCCTGACTGGGGTGCATATGCACTAAAGATGTTAACAGTGCAATTTTTCAACCATCAGCCAGACCCAAATAATCCTATCGTTTTCTTCTATTTACTTCAACGATTTCCTTCTTCATTTCACTTGACAGAATTATTCCAACACCATTCCTACCTTCTTTATTTGCTCCGCTATAGAACATATATATATATATTATATATATAAATATATATATATATATATATATATACGTATATATATAAATATATATTTATATATATATATATATATATATTTATATATACGTACTTTATATCTTAAAGACGTGTATATATAAGTGAAATTATATGTATGTTATATAAATATGTATAAATATGCATACGTCAAATGTATATATATATATATATATATATATATAAATAAATAAATATATATATATATATATATGTATGTATATATATACATATTTAAAATAATTATATCTATATAATATATATATATATATATATATGTATATACAGTATATATTTATATATATACCATATATATATGTATGTATATATATATATGTATATACAGTATATATTTATATATATCATATATATATGTATGTATATATATATATATATA
Source organism: Palaemon carinicauda (assembly GCF_036898095.1). NCBI lineage: Eukaryota > Metazoa > Arthropoda > Malacostraca > Decapoda > Palaemonidae > Palaemon > Palaemon carinicauda. The sequence goes on along the minus strand of NC_090756.1, from coordinate 12,633,378 downwards.
TATATAGATAGATATATATATATATATATATATATTCACCCTCAAATGACATATAATCCTTAAACCCATACAAGAAAAACATTCAATTATTTTCTATTTGATTTTGATTCTTGTTAAGAGACAGAATCTCTGGAGACTTTTTGGGGGAAGAAAAGTTTAACCGATTTTTCAAACTCTGGCACAAGTTAAACGTTGATTCCTAAAAGTTGAAATTAATTTCCAAATTACATTCCTTCTCAAAGGTAATGGAAGCCTTTTTTTTTCTTCTTTCTTCCTTTTTTTTGGGGGGGGGTATTTTCAAGGATATTGATTTCCAGATGTTCGTGTAATATTTTCTTTTGGTTATGAAAGGTAATTTTGTCTTTTTTTTTGTTTTATAGCTCATTTGAGATCTTCATTTTTTATATTAAAAGAGTATCTTATTTTATTTTAATTTGTTCTTTATCTGAATAAAATATATTTTATTTACTGAAAATTAATTAGAATCTGCAGAAGTGTTGATGTACCTTATCGCTAGAATGTGGTTCGAGTCCCTCTCAAACTGATTAGTTCCTTTGGTCGCTGTAACCTCACCGTCCTTGTGAGCTAAGTATGTGGGTTTGGGGGGTACATTAAGGGTCTACCTGCTGAGTCATCAGTAGCCATTGCCTGGCCCTCCCTGGTCCTAGCTTGGATGGAGAGGGGCTTTGTACGCTGATCATATGTATATATGGTCAGTCCTCTAGGGCATTTTTCCTGCTTGATAGGGCAATGTTACTGTCCCTTGCATCATTTGATACATTAACGTACATATATATCCTAACCCAGCCACTGAGGGGGGGCAAGCCAACCTCAACTTGGTGCCGGTCCCAAGCCCAGGTAAATGGGGAGGGGTTGGCGGCAGGAAAGGCATCCGGCTATGAAAAATTAGCCAAAACCAATATGGCCAGTGGAGATTGTGAACATCGACCCCACATAAAAGTGGGAAAAGATGCAGACAAAGAAGAAGAAGATGAACGTACTAATATGTCCTCCACTTCTAAGGCTCTAAATGATTATATCCGCCCTTCAGGAGCTGATCAAACTTACGTTATATATTTACTGTGGAATATATCCTCTTGGGATATAATCGCTCATTTAAGGTCGTTTTAACTGAGAACTTTTTCCATAATAATATGATTTATTATCTTGGCAGTTATTGCTACATCAAATCCTGGATTTGTGGGATAAAGAAGACCCTGGTATAAAAGGGTGGGGATTTATGAGGTTATAATCCTCTTGGGGATTACTTAGTTCAGTCTTTTATTAAGAAATAGATATTAGTGTTAGATTAAACTGTAGAATTACTCACTTTTTTCTGTCTGTCTCAAGACAATAATTCATTTCTTATTTTTGTCCTCTTAATTTTTACATTACAATGAAATAGTACAGAACATCTGGAAGACAGTTAAGAATTTTAACAAATCTTTTACTATTTCACAAGAGCCAATTTCCCCCTTTAACGACCCCTATTTTCCTATTCTATCACAGCATATTTTCCAATTTATTACACCCCCATTTCAGGGAGGGCCTACTTCGAGTCTTTAGGCCAAACCAAACTTCGATCATTGGAAAACTTTCCTGTGGGAAATTCCTTTTCCATTTCGTTATACAGATGGATAACCCTTTTCAACCTTCGGTGGGAGTCAGAGCCCGCTTCGTCGAAGTCGGAAATGGAGCGGAGGGGGGTCAAGAAATGAAAAATTTCCAAAATTGACCTCAAAAGTGACACTGTATATAGCAGGTCATAGCAGGTATAAAGCTTCTTAAAAATATGTTATTTTACCTAGTTTCCTTTCCTCACTGAGCTATTTTCCTCGTTAAAGCCCCTGGGCTTATAGCATCCTGCTTTTCCAACTAGGGTTGTAGCTTAGCAAATAATGATAATAAAAAGTAAAATTGTCTGGTTTTCAGTTTTCAGTTACATCACAATAGATACTCACCAGAACGTCAGCCGGTCAAGGCCAACACTCCCACTGAGGTGCCCAACCACAGCAGTGGTATCCCCAGTAAACAACTTAAACTCACGGTCTCAGGCTGGGATCGATCTGCTGTCATGTGAATGTGAGGCAAGCACATTACTACTGTACTAACCGGGCTGCTATATAGCCTACATTGTTTAAAACATGTGCTCAAGGAAACCTTGATTTAAAGGTTTAAAGTCCGCTCATGAATGGCAGAGACAAGGGTCAGTGACAATCCCTCAAAGATTGACCATATATGCCTATGATCAACACCTAAGCCCCCTCTCCATCTAAGCTAGGAGTAGGGATAGCCAGGCAATGGCTGCTGATAACTCAGCAGGTACACCTATGGGCTTCTCCAGAACCTCCATCCTTAGCTAACAAGGACATATATATATATATATATATATATTATATATATATATATGTATATATATATATATATATATACACACACATTTGTGTGTGAACATGTGACTGTTTCATATATATATATATATATATATACATTTGTGTGTGCAGAAATAAGAAATTTGTTATCATTGCTATACCAAAGTAGTTCTACAAAAAAAAAAAAAAAAAATATATAAAATATCATATTATGAACGCATAAATCTTTTACATTAATCACCAGTGACAAAAAAAAATTGAGTCCCTTAAAATCAATCAAGATCCCTAGCCATACAATAGCCTCCAGCCTTGCAGTAACATAAACCGCTTTACGACCTATACAGCTCAGTACCTTACTGCTCAGAACCGCCAAGAGAAAAGTACTCATTTAATATACGTCTCGCGGTGCCTCTGTGAAACAATAGCACATTTCATCTTCAGTGCCTCGTAAGCGAAGCCATTTGTCCTCGAAGGAGGAGATCAAATCCTTACCCAAAGCATAAGGAAGCACTTCAGCCGAGGATTCTTACGTTCGAAGACATTTTGGGATTCCTCTGGAGGCGACACGCGTGAGGCAAATGTTGGCGGTTTAGGTGTTTGTGGCTATGTGATCCTTGATGTTTTTTCAATGATTTTTCGTTTCTTTTACGATATTCGATGATATTTAACGTCATAGGATGAACAAGATTTTCTGTTTATAGTCCTTACCGCTCTAGATAGTGTAGCTTCCTTGATTATTTATGTTTTTGGCAGCATATAAGGTTGAAAATCCTCTTAAACCGATTGGATGTCCTTTGATGATGATGATGATGATGATTATTATTATTATTATTATTATTATTATTATTATTTGAAAGATTATTATTATTATTATTATTATTATTATTATTATTATTATTTGAAAGATGATTATTGTTATTATTATTATCATTATTATTATTATTATTATTATTATTATTATTATCATCATTAGCTAAGTTAAAACCCTTGTTTGAAAAGTAGGATGCTATAAGCGCTAGGATTCCAACAGGGAAAAATAACCCAATGAGGAATGGAAATAAGGAAATAAATAGACTATGTAAAAAATAATAAACAATTAGAATAAAATATTTTAAGCGCAGTAACAGCATTAACAGATCTTTCAAATATAAGCTATAAAAGAGAGACTTATGTCTGTCTCTTCAATATAGAAACATTTGTAGCAAGTTTGAACTTTTGAAGTTATGGCAGGTGACCCAGGAAGGCTTTTAAAACCTAATCTAATTTTTATAGGAAACTGTTTCTTGAATTCCAGTATTTCTGGTCCATACCAGGCATCTATTACATTATTAAAATGCAATAGGAATTGCTCATTAAAACATCCAAAGCTCTGAGATTTAGTGCAATGAAGATAAGTTTCTTAATTATTATATTATATTATATCCTTTAGTCACCTCGTCTCTTTAGCTTTCTTGGAAAATTATTATACAGAGAATAATTAGTCTTTTGTGGCACCTGCTAGCTTTAAAATACAAATATCAAATTCTTGATTTTGTAAATGCACAGGAAAAAATAAATAATTAATTTTCATTATTATTTTCAGTGCAAATGTAACCGTTAAAATAGTATCATTGTAGTAATATGGTAATTCAATTTTTCACGTACCAGATCTATGATCTTTAGCTGTTGTGTTTTATTTTCAATTCTAGTAGCCTCTATTATTATTATTATTATTATTATTATTATTATTATTATTATTATTAGTAGTAGTAGTAGTAGTAGTAGTAGTAGTAGTAGTATTAACTAGAAATTAAGTCCTTTAAATCACTATCATAAGCACATCTTCCTCCTCCGAAGATCTTACAACCTTATCAGACCAACTCCACATCTCCTCTGAACACAATTACTGTAGGAGGTCAGCTTAGGTCAAGAGGAAAGAGGGAATTAAAGACTTCACCTGGTCAATAAAAGCTTTCCCCTCCTGAAAGGGGTCGAATGTTTACTCAGGCCCAAAGCCAATTTAATGGTGATCTCAAGTCATGTAAGATTCGGTAGTCTCCAAATTGAATATAGACAGGTGAAGTGAAGAAACTGTTCGTTTTTCATCATTGATGCTTTAATTTATTTTTGCTTTTTCTTTTCTTTTTTATAGGGAGTAGTCAAGGGAGGCTGGGAGTAAGGGGTTGGAGGAATATCTGTTTTAGGCTACAATTTATTAACTCAGTGTTATGATAATTAACTCAAAGGGGAAATAAGATAAACCATTAACCCTTTTATAGGCACGTAGCCTATCAACATACATTTTTAGCTATATCTACGAATCTAATGAAGACACCAGTCTATTATTAATGTAGAGAACTGGTTTACCAATACTGGCCTCGTGGAGTTTGTCAAGAATCGTTTTAATTGCATATTTGTTGGCACTTCAAAGACCAAAAGGATTGGTTATCCTCTGCTCACATCTGCCAATGAAATGGACAAGAATGTGGTTCCCAGAGGGAAGTATGTAGCCTTCTCTTCCAGAAAATTTGTGGTATCAACAACAAAGACATGCTGTCCCACTTCTACATTACCCAGGTTATTCATGGGGCAGTGACAGTATTCTGTTGTCTTTTCTCTGTAGCCATCCCTGCTAAGGGAGAAGCATCTATATGTTCGTAATCGGGTAGCTGAATCGGTAGAACTTCAAAAGTTCAAAGTTGCAGCAGATGTTGAACAGTCTGACATAAGTCTCTTTTCAGAGTATTATGAAAGATCTGCTTTAATATTGTTGCTGTTCTTGCAATATTTTATTTGAATTGTTCATCATTTCTCATACTATTTATTTATTTCCTTATTTCCTTTCCTCTCTGGGCTAATTTTCCTTGTTGGAGCCCTTGGTTATATATCATTCTACTTTTCCAAGTAGGGTTGCAGCTTAGCTAGTAATATACCTAGAATATATATATATATATATATATGTGCATATAAACAAACACATATATATAGGTTATATATATGTATTTATATATATATATATATATACAGATATATATATATATATATATATAGGGATATATATACGCATATATACATACATATATATATATATATATATATAAATAAATAAATATACATATACATATATGTATATATATATATATATATATGTATATATATGTGTATATATATACATATATATACATATATGTATGTATGTATATGTATATACTGTATGTATACATATGTATGTATGTACGTATAAACACGAGTATCTCCTTTCCTTTCCCCACCACCAAATCAATTGCCCTTGCTTCTTGTCGACAACCGACCGACAACGAAAGACTAATCAATAACGAACTGTATTAATGACCTCAACGGAACAAGGCCCAAGAAGCGATTTCCTCCCTCTCACAATTCCCCAATGGAGGAATTCCCCGATGGAGGAAATCCCCAATGGTGGAATTTCCCTTCGGATGGGGAAATCGTCGAACGTTTGAGCTTCAGCAAATACAATCAATAGCAGAAACCAGCTGATGAGGAAATGGTACGAGAATCTATCCCGCTTTGCAGTGTGCGGTTTCTTTTCTCCTGGAAACGTTTTGGGGTGGAAATGTTTTTGGGTCTTAAGTTTTGGGATGTCAACGTTGTTTCTTTCCGAGGGGATCGCCTGGAAATGTTTTGGGGTGGAAATATTTTTGGTTCTTAAAGTCCTGGGATGTCAAACGTTATTTCTTTCCGAGGGGTTCGTGTGAAAACGTTTCGGAATGGAAATATTTTTGGGTCTTAAAAGTTTGGGATAACGTTTTGGATTGTACAGTAGATGTCGTAGGATGTAAACGATTCGCGTGGAAACGTCTTGAGGTGTAAATATTTTTGGGTGGAAACGTTTTAGGGTCTGAACGTCTTGGGGTGTATATATTTTGTGGTGAAAACGTTGTGCGGTGTAAATACCTTAGGGTGTAAACGTTTTGGTGTGTAAGCATTTTAGGGTGGTAACGTTTTGGAATGTAAAAATCATGGGGGTGGAAAAGTCTTGGGGTGTAAACGTTTTGGGATGGAGAGGTCTTGGGATGTAAACATTTTGGCATTTAAACATCTTGGGTTGGTAACATTTTACGGTGGAAATGTTTTTGGGTGAAAACATTCTTTTTAAATGCTAATAGCTATGCAGGAATTGGTGATCAATATAGTTCATGAAGAAGTTTATGATGCTTTGAGCTTAATTTAATTATGAATTAATTATATTAGTCCTTGAAATATAATCATACCGAGAAGAGTAATGTATTTTATTCAGTCTGTTTTCATTTTCTGAAAAAGTATGATTCAAACATACAGTCATTAAATAGAGAGGTGTTGTCAACACTGGTTACTTGGCAAATAAAAAGTCAATACACAGGAGAGAGAGAGAGAGAGAGAGAGAGAGAGAGAGAGAGAGAGAATATTCAAAATTCATTTAACTTCATTAAACCAACCTTAAATTCTTTACAATCCAACTTGAAAAAGGAAAACAAAAGCTACATCAGAGAGATGAAAAAAAAAATTTGACGAGAAACTCAGGGAGCTCCAGTAATCCTTTCAAGAGGTAATCTACCTTGTCTGCAAAAAAAAAAAAAAAAAAAAAAAAGAAAAAAAAAAAAAAAAAGAATCCGTGCGGGAAGAAAGAAAAAAATTCCCGTGCGGGAGAAAAGATCTCCGGCGGATTTGCGGATTTTCTATCGCAACTCTCTGATCTCATCACTTCAGGCTTTGCCGTGCGGAAAAGGAAAAGGTAAGCATTGCCAACTTTGAAATGATCCTTTTCAAACAGAATGAAAACTAGTGTGAGGTAAAAAAACGGTTCAAACATTTCATTGGAATTATCTTTGTGGTGAAAGGTGTGACTGAGTTTACCTGCGATAAAAAAATCGTTGTGATGAGTTTTATTACGATGGAACGTTTTATTTGGTTTGCTTGTGGAAAATTGAGTTATTGAGTTAGCTGGAAAAGCGATCTATTGACTTTGCACTTATGGGAGAAATTTTTATCAGAGTTTTACTTGGTAAACGTTTACACTTCGTTGGGTTTCCATTAACGTCTTTGTGATTCCACTTGTTAAAAGGCCTGAATTTCCTTATGATAAAACCTTTTTGGTCACTGGATTTACTTAGGGAAATATTTCATTTAGTTTTCCTGTTAAAAACTATTCATGAATATTTTCAACATTTCACTTAGCTTCCTTTTAATAAAACGATTAACTAAGTTCCTTATTGCGAAACGTTTTATCAAGGGTCTCTAAGATGATTTTATTAAATTTCATTGAGGGAAGAATCT